>NC_050575.1:120520754-120820754 GCF_011100635.1 Trichosurus vulpecula
TAACAACCGCTACCCAGAGTCTCCTTTGGTCAAATCACATGACCCTTTTCCAGTGAGTGAGAGCCCCAAAACAAAATGCCAACCTCAGATCTTATATACCCTTCTCAATGTGAGAGGGCATCACAACCATGCCACTCAAATCTATGTGAATTAGGCTTTCTTGTTTCTTAAGCAGGTCAAAGATTTGATTCAATTAAAGAAACAAAAGACAATAAAAAGTCCACTTTGCTTGCCATTACATTTGAAAGGCATGATGCATCAAAGGTACTTGAATACCTTAGTATTCTAAAAGAGAAAACAAAAAAGTCCCACCCTAATTAACATAACTGGGTCTCTTCTATGGTTCAGTGGTCAGATATCCTGGCTAGCTATTGTGTTCCTGTCTGGTCAAGATGGATAGTTAGTATTTTGGCCTGTCTTGTGCTAAATGGATGATGTGATTGTGGTTGAATAGAAGAACATACCTGTTCAAATATGTGAATTGGATCCAGGTGCAGTGGCTAACTATGGGCAGTGGCTAGCTAGGGGGCAATGGCTGTATTGATTCTGGGGGCCTGTGGTGTGGTTAAAGCCAGATTGTGTGGTTAAATCAGGACATACCTGATGTTCAGTGGGGCCCATAAGGAAGTTAGAATACTGGGGTTGGGGGCAACTCTGTTAGGATTCCATCAAAATGACTTGTCCAAAGATAATAGAGGTAGTAACAGAACCAGGATTCAAACCCATGTCCCCTGAGTCTAAATCTAGTAATTTTTCTAGTAAACCATAATACATTTTTTTGTGACTCAACATGCTTTCCAGGCTTTTTGACCTCAACCTCACCACCTGTCTTCCAGCCCCAGAGAAATCTTCACCTTGTGGTGCCATTCTGCTAGTTTGGGGTACCCTCTACAAGACCATGGTTTCATGAGTAGCCTTAGCTATGCTGGCTTCCCTCCCAGTTCAACTAACTCTCCATCCCTTCCTCCTCCTTCCTTTCTATAAACCTTTTATGTGCTATATTGTCCTATTGGATTGCAAGTCCCTTGAAGGAAGACACTATCTGGTTTGTTTGTATTTGTATGAGCGGGGCTTAGCACAGTAACTGGAATGTAATGACAGCTTTATTTATCTCTCTTATTTTCCAAGATAAGGTGACTAACAGGTGGTACATCTGGGACTTGAACTCAGGTCTTTTGACTCACTACTTCTTCCATTATTAAATGTTCCAGAAAATGAAACAAAAACTATCTCATAATAAACAAATGAATTATTTTCTTATTTGGTTGAATTTCAGAGGGATCTTTTAGTATGAGGCATGGCACTGTTTATAGACAGCGGTGAAAACACTAAAACTTCCTTCCATGTTTTAGAAACTCATGATAATTCAGAAATGATAAATATGATGATTACTTTGGAAAAGGCTAGGAATAATTTCTTCCTCTGAAAATTTCCAGGAGAAATCAGTCCAATTTCAATAGTTTGTTGTTGTTGTTTTTTTCCTCCAGACAAGGACTTACTAAATTAAATATGCTTTCAACTTATGGGACCCACAATCATTTTTTATAAATCATAGGACTTTCAAATGTTTAAAACTCTTCTGCACAAACAGGCTTATCATGTATTTTTTATCCACTTAGATCTTTTATTTTTATAACGATTTATATTTTAATATATAGAGATTTCGATATAGTATCAGAAGACCTATATCCTTTCTTAGTTTGCCTACTAACTAAACATTTTGTGCCTTTCATCGAAAATTAAATTGAGGGGAGGGCAAATAATAATAGTAATAACAATGACGACAATAAACAATAACAATAACAGACATATTCATAGTCCTTGTTATAGAGTATCCTCGGCTATTCCAATAATTGAGAACATGTCACGTATTGGGCTGTTACCATTAAAGTCAATTCAATTCAATTAAGCTCAATTAAAGAAACATTTATTGCCTACAATGTGTCAGACACTGTTGGACAATGGGGAAAAAAGCCCTGAAATAGTCCCTACCGTCATGGAGTTGACATTCTATTGCAGGAAGGGTGGGACACAGCATCCACAAGGAAGTACCAAATTTACTTAATTTTTTTTTAAAGTAAGTGGGGAGAGGTGCTAACACCTTGGGGAATCAAGGAAGGCCTCTTGTAGGAGATGCTCGTGAGCTGAGTCCTGATGCTCATTATAGGTTCCACAAGGAAGAATATACATAGGAGGATGGGGTTAGAGTGGACAGTGGAATGTTTTACTGGTGGATATAACCAAATCACAAATTAAAATAGTGTTATCAGGTGCCCTCAGTTCCCCATTTCCCTTGGTAATATTACAATTAAAAAAATACTTTCTAGCTGTGCCCCAGCTCCACTCTCTTTCATATATTGATACCTGATATTTTTTGTTCATTGGAATGGAGATAAGGACAGTAGGAAAGTGAACACACTCTTCTCTCACCTGGCTCCTGCTGGCAGATCTCTTTGAGTGAGGAGGAGATGTTTGAAGAGCCTGCCCTTCCCCTACCTATTTCCTCCAGTGGAGGAATGTTCCTCACATGAGATTAAGGAGGAGGGGCAATGTATCTTTTTAGACACATTGACATATAGCAAAGTTTTCTAGAACTAAAAATGAGGCTCCTCCCTACCCCAACACACACAGCACGTGAATTGGATGGAGGAGGGGAACTTCTCATCCCTTAATCAGGTCAGACTCCAACTGTTCCAAACTGACCCTCACTGTTAGAACTGAGAAGACACATGACTGAGCATTTGACCTAGTTTTTATTTTCCAAAAATTATAACCAGGACTTCTGGGATTTTTCTTTTTGGCCTGGCCACCTTTGTTTCTATTATCTACCACCTTTTTGATGAGACCTGGTACCTTCACACACCGCTCCTACCCACTTTAATTTTCCCTTTCACCAAGGAATAGAATTTGGCTTTTTCTCATTATTTTCTTTTTCTTCTACCCTTTCTTTTCCCTGCTTTGAATTATGGAATTTGGCCCTATTTTTCTCCTGATGCCCCCATTTTTTCCTTTTTTCACTGTTCTTCCTAAAAAAACAAAAACAAAACACAGCAGCAGCAGCAGTAACAACTACAACAAAGACAATAAGACAGAAATGTATAACCAGATAAACCCAACTGAGCTTTGGAAGGGTAATTAAATACCATCCAGTTTACAGGAATAATAGTGTACGTATAGTTTTAGAATCATTATTAAGAAAAAAAAGAATCATTATTAAGAATACTATTTTTCTGATAGAAAGGTCATCACTGGTAGATTTGTATGTTGTTGAGTTAATGCTTTATCTGATAGCCCATGTGCTTGGCAGTTCAAATTATACTAAATTGGTATGTCCATTACTGAGCAAAGAATCTTCTGATACACTCTATTATGATGATCCCCATTACATACTATTTTCTCTAAACCAAAACTGTGTGGTTATTTTATTTTCTGAGGGAGGGGCAGATGTGGCTAGAGTACTCCAGGAGTCACAACAGATTTGTGAAATGATGGAGACAGCAGCTGGTAGGGCAGGTTTTGATGGTGCAGATTCCCCTCTCTCTTTGTTAACCTGATTTAAAGTATTTGAGAACATATATATATATATATATATATATATATATATATATATATATATATACACATATACACATATGTCTCTGTGTGTGTCTGTGTCTCTGTGTGCATGTGTATATACATATATAGATAAATTCACACATATGTGTATACATATATATCTGTATACAAATATTTATATATAATCTCAATTGATGCTTATACCAACCTTGTAAAGTAAATTATTAAATTATTATAAATAAATAAATTATTAAAATAATTATTATTATCCCTATTTTTAGATGAGAAAGTTGATACTCAGGAGTTGAATAATGTGCCCATAGTCACACAGCATGTAAATGTTAGAAGTACACCTTGAACTCATATCTTCCCAACCATGGTTAGCACTTTATCACACTGCCTCTCAAACTATGTTATCTCTAATATTTCTTCCAGCTGTGACATTCTCTGTCACAATCTATTTTCTAAGGCCTTTTTTATCTCTAATATTAGGTATTCTTACGTCTCTTTCAATTCTACAAAACTTTTAGACAACTTTTTAAAGGTATCTTTATTGGATTAATGGGCCATTGAAATGCTGTATTAATGCACCTCTGAAAGTGTTAGCCTTAGCTTTCTCAAGTCATTTTCTCATTCAAGTTTCCTGGTATCCTAGTAAAAAATCTAGTGAATATTAACTGAAAGTCAGAACTCTGCCTGGGAGGTTAAAAGACCGGACCTCCAGTAATCTCGGTGGTGGAATACAATTGACCACATAACAGAAAACAAAGCTAAACAGATTGAAAATTTATTAGAGTCTGCTGTGTTGTGATTATGGCTTTTAAAATGATTCACATCACATGTGTAAAACGCACAAATACATTGCACCATTGCAAAATGTGGGCCATGGCGGTCGTATATAATGAAAGATTTTTATCTAGAGCAGGATGCTGCCTTTTTATATTGTCCCCTGCCAGCAGAATGCCTGGAATACTTTTATTGGTTAAACATAATAATAAAATGAGATTCACCCAATGTGAAAACCAAAAGGACACCCATATTAGGGATTCTGGCTCAATTGATTACTCTGAAGACATAAACCACCCTTTTGTAAAACTTAACACTGAGAGAGTGGTTTGTGTAATCACATTTTGATGCGTCTGTTTAGTAAATGTTTTATTGTTGCCAGTAGAAAGCATATACATTTTTTTCCAAGGCCCTACACAGTCATACTACTTTGCATTGTGTTCAGGGGATTCCCAAGGTCATTTCACTGAAAGAAAAAGGGGATTTAGGAGGCCGGATGATTCCAAGGTAGACACCCTCAAAGAGGAGGGTTGAATTTCAGTGACTGGCTTTCAGTCAAAAAAAAATACTTTGTACCTATAGCTGACAATGGGGGATGATTTAAAAGTACAGAAGTGCCTTTGGTAATGGATTATTAGATATTGAAACACAGAATGTTAGAGTTGGAAGGAATCTTGGAACATTAGAAATAGGACACAGACTATTACGTCTGGAAGGGACCTTGGAACATAATACATAGAATGTTAGAACTGGAAAATATCTTAATAATCACATATCTCAATCTCTTTATCTCAAAAATAAGGGAACTGAGTACCAAAGAAGTTAAAAGACTTCCCCAAAGTAAAGTGACAGAACCAAAATTTTAATTTAGGTTTTCTGGATAGAAATTTGACTAAAATGAATATGGGAGAGGAGAAATAGATCATCAGGAGAATATCTTCCATAGAGACCTTAAAAAAGTAGACAAAAAGTTATGCCATTGATAGTCTTACTCTGGTCCTCCCTGAAGACAGCCCAGGGTCTAGTCTAACTTTAAACTGAATAACCTAAATTGCTTTTCTTTTGCCGCTGATCATCATTTGTTCCCTAGCAGTTAAATATTTCCAGGCAACAGGTAACCAGCCTGAGAGATTCCATTCTGATAAGGACAGTGAGACTGAGAAACTATTTCCTGCAAAATATATGCAGCCCAACCCACAGGGAGCTGTTTTTACCACCAGCTCTTCTATTATCACTCTAGTCTAACTGCAGACAATCATAAGCAAGCAGGCCCACATGTATTTGTATTAAGAATTACAGACTAAAAATGGAGAGGGGAGGGGTAAAGAAGGTGGGATGAAGTCCAATTATTCCGTGTGTCTTTTTTTATTCCTTTAAATCCCTGATGAAAGAAACTGAAGAACAAAATAATATCATTATCAATAAAAAGGTCAAAAAACAAATATGTTTGGGATTTTATTTAATCTAACTCCCCAGACTTTAGGCAAGTACATTTCATAACCCATTTAACAAAAGGGGAAACTGAAGCCTAGAGATATAAAATGAATGGCACAAATACAAACAATAATCTAATGGTAGAGTTGGTCTTAGAACCCAGGCCAACTGATGCACAATTTTGTACTATTTCCATTATAAAATGGTGCTGTGATTCATCCTCTGAAATAATCTGGAATGACTAAGGCTTTTTTTTTTAATCATGGAGATTTTCACTAAATCCTACCCTGATGTGTCATCATAGTGTGCAGGTGGCCCAAGGTTCTTGAAGACTATCCTAGCAGAGCACAGACTTCTGCATTTTTTATCCCTCTGGAAAGGATGCAGTAATAAAATCAGTCTGCTTTCTGAGGAACACTCTAGTTAAGTTGGCCATTTGGTGATAAATTCTTAGATCTAGGAAAACCATCAAACGAAAACAAACAAGATGACCTTCAGTCCTTTGTGGTCCTTTTTTTGTCAACATTGGACAATGGCAGAGTACAATACCAGGGGACAGAGAATGCTAAGGAACACCCTTTTAGGAACATTACAAATGTTAACTTTACTGATGGTACTACAAGTATGAACCCAATGTCCACTGACCAAGGAGTAGCTCTGTACAAGAGGAATTGAATTAAAATGATTTTTGATATGCCCACTATAAATTAAACCAGTAAACAAAAGTCATTTTAAGTTAAATAGAAGGATTAGCAAACAAGCAATTTTAAGTACCAATTCTGTGCCAGGCACTATACTATCTTCTGGAGAGATAATCATCAAAATGACCTTTTCCTTTAAGGACCTTAAATTCTATCAGGATGACTTCCAGAGTATCTTTAGAAAGAAAAATGGAGTTGGTTTTATTTTATAGATGCCTAAATGCAATAAGATATATTATTTGATGGGATAGCCAGTAATCTCCCATTGCAGTGCTGAAGCTATGTACACACACACAAACACACACACATAAACATGTACATGCACATGCACACACCAACACCACCACTACCACCATGATAACAATAATAATAATAATAATGATAATTATTATTAATAATAATAATTTTAGGTGATATGTAAACTAATGGTACAGTATGAGGATATGGAGTATGAAGAACTCAATGAAAAAAATCACTAATAAATCAATTTATTCTTTGATATTCAATTACTTTAATGCAAAAGTTAGTATTGGGAAAACAACAAAACAAACAAATATAACAGGTGGGAAAATATGGCTCAGGAGCAAAAAGGAGGCCAAAAGTCTGTAGACGCCACAGGAACCTAGTAGTCATATATCAATAATTTATGATTCAAGAAAAGAGTGGAGATTTTCTGTTTTTTTTTTAAATATTTGTTTTTATTTTTAGTTTACAACAGATGGTTCTACATAATTTTGAGTTCCAGATTTTCTCCCCTCCCTCCCCAAGATGGCATGGAATCTCATATAACTACCACGAATAACTTCGCATTGAATTAATTTATACACTAGTCAAGTTGCGGAGAAGAATTATGACCAATGGAATGAGTCATGAGAAAGAAGAAACAGAACCAAAACAAACAAAAAAAAAACAACCCAGAAACAAAAACAAAAGAGAAGAGAAAAAGGCGAGCATGAAGTGTGCCTCAATCTGCATTCAAACTTCATAGTTTTTTCTCTGGACGTAGGTAGCATTCTCCATCGTGAGTCCTTTGGAGTTGTGCCTGCACCTTGTGTTGCTGAGAAGAGTGAAGTCTGTCAGGGTTGGTCCTCACGGAATCCATATATCTGTGGTTGTGTACAGTGTTCTGAGTGGAGATTTTCTAGACATGGTAAACACCAAATAATAACACAAAGGAAAGTTAATTATATAGTAATTCCACAAAATCATTTCATATTTACATGATAGTGATCTTTATTGTTGGATAAAATGGATCACAGATCCTTTGGCTCATTATGAGAATAATACCAAGAGCCTTATACCTGAGATAATGTTGTCTCCCTTATCCAATATCTCGTAGAACCATAAAATCACAGACTCATAGAACATCAGTGATAATTGGAACCTTAGAACATAGAAAGTGGAGCTAGAAGAAACTTTTTTAAATATAATATTATTATGTAGCACATAGAATAGTGGATCTGAAAGGAGAATGTCTCTTCCTTTTGCAATTCAGGCTGTTAGGTTATAGAATCTTACACCCTATACCAAATAAAGTCAAAATGGGTTCATGATTTAGGAATAAAAGCTGATACTATAAGCAATTTGGGAGAACAAGGAATAGTTTACCTGTCAGATTTGTGGGAAAGGGAAGAATTCATGACCCAACAAGAAGACAGAGAACATCACAAAATGCAAAATGGATAATTTTGATTATGTTAAATTGAAAAGTTTTGGTATAAGCAAGGCCAATGCAACAAAGATCAGGAGGGAAGCAGAAAATTGGGAGAAAATCTTTACAATCGGTGTCTCTGATAAAGGCCTCATATCTAAAATATATAGGGAACTGAGCCAAATTTATAGGAATCCAAGTCATCCAAGTCATTCCCCAATCGTGTGTCCACTTTGGCTCATGAGCGTGGTTGTCCCAAAGGTGTCATATCCTCACCTTCTACCCCTCTCCCCCAAACATAGGGATCAAAATGGTTTTTCATCCTGTCCTGATAGAAGCCTCTTAATCCTACCAGTCCCTTTCACCCCATCTATGTAGCCTAATTTGCCTTAACTGTGCCCTTGGCCCCTCATCTGGGCCCTCAGAATGCTTTCTGTACTTTACCCTCTGTCTCAAAGAAGGGGAGGTTCCAATATGTTTCGTAGCCAATCTGAAAAAAACCATGAAATGTGACTCCTTCCCCCCACTGCTTATTCCTCCCTCCCTATCCTACCCTGGACTTCCCTTTGCTTTTATACGAGTGGGGAAAATAAATGTTTACAGGAACTCTCCCCTCAAAAAAAAATCCATTGTCATAGTCAAAGGATATGAACAGGCAGTTTTCAGAGGAAGAAATTAAAGACATCTATAGTCATATGAAAAAATTCTCTAAATCATTATTGATTACAGAAATCCAAATCAAAACATCTCTTAGGTCCCATATCTCTCCTGTCATATTGGCTAACATGACAAAAAAAGGAAAATGATAAGTGCTGGAGAGGATATGGGAAAATTGGAACATTATTACATTGTTGGTGGACTTGTGAACTGATTGAACAATTTTGGAGAGCAATTTGGAACTATGCCCAAAGGGCTATAAAATGTGCATACCCTTTGAATCAGCAATACCACTTCTAGGGCTGTATCACAAAGAGATCACACAAGTGGGAAAGGAACCTGTATGTACAAAAATATTTATAGCAGCTCTTTTTGTGGTAGCAAAGAATTAAAAATCAAGGGGATGCCCATCAATTGGGGAATGACTAAACAAATCATGGTATATGAATGCAATGGAATATTATTGTGCTATAAGAAATAAGGAACAGATGGACTTCAGTATAACCTGGAATGACATATATGAACTGAGGGGAGCAGGAACAGAAGATCATTACATGACTACACATACACAGTATCTGTAAGGATTAACTCTGATAGCCTTGACTCCTCTCATCAATGCATGGTTCAAAGACAGCTCCAAAAGACTCATGATGGAAAAAGCTATGCACATCCAAAGAAAGAATTATGGAGTCTGAATGCAGAGAGAGGTAAACTTTTGCTCCCTCTTTTTTCCTTCTTTTTTGGTTTTGTTTCTCCTTTCTCATGATTCATTCCATTGGTTATAATTCTTCTTTACAACTGAAATACTATGAAAATAAGTTCAATATGAAGGTATATGTAGAACCTACATTGGATTATGTACTGTCTTGGGGGTAGGGAGGAGGAGAGGAAGGGAGAGAAAATTTGGAACCCCTAAACTTGTGTAACTGAGTGTTGTAAACTAAAAATAAAAAAAATGAATTTATATAAAAAAGAATGTTAATGCTAGAAGGAGCCTTGGAACATACAATGTTAGAATTTAGAATGTCAGAGCTGGAGGGGGAAAGGTTTCTTCCTTGGGAATGTAAGCCATTAAAATATAGAACCTCTGCAACAGAAGGAACCTTAGAACACATACAATGTTAGAGTGTAGAATGTTAGAGCTAGAAGGGAAATTAGAGACTGTCTAGTCCAGAAGTGGGGAACTTGTGGCCTCGAGGCCACGTGTGGCCCTCTAGGTCCTCAATTGTAGCCCATTATTTAGTCAAAGGGCTGCATTTGAGGACCTAGAGGGTCACACGTGGCCTCGAGGCCATAGGTTCCCCATCCTTGGTATAGTCCAATTGCTTTATTTGAGCCTACAAGTCTGTCAGATTCAGAAAGGAAAGCAAAACAAAAAGGACAGTGTTGAGGAGTAATAGAGATTCAAGCTCATGAGGTAAAAGGAGCTCAGAATCACTAGGGTAGAGATTCACAGTCAGCCCTTTCTCTCCTCAAATTGCTTCTGGTTGGATGATGGGGGAGACAGCCCAGAAAGATACTGACAAAAATGCAATTACATATTTCCTTTTCACTGAGGGGACAGAAGCCAGAACCTATCTCAAACTTAAAAAATTAATCAAGGGACAGTGCCCAGTAAAAATACTTCAAAGAATGCTTTTTTCCTCTGCATCTGTGCTTCTGAAAGTCAATCATCATCCTTGTCCTATATCAGAGCCCAGAGTCTGGCATTTTTCATTGCTGGAAAATGGCTCTATCCCCATAATGCCAGTGCATTCTCCCATCTGGGACTACAGTATCTAAAAGGAGAGGATCTCCTTCTTTCTTTCCAATAATAGAGAAGGCTGCCAACATAAGTATTTTAAAGCACTGTTCTCATCATCTCACTTCCATGATTCAGGAACTTCAATGACCCTCTCTGCTATAGCCTATAGCCACAAGTTAAAATATCTCCATCTTGGCACTTTAGGCCTTTCAATATCCAATTGCACCATACCTGGACATAAAAATCCTCCACAGTCCCTTTAAATCTATCCTCCACTCTAATTTGGATGGTCTTTCTGCTATTGTGACCACACCTTCTACTCATTTACATTTCACAGAAACTGATTTCCTGAATCCCAGGCCGGTGGCCTCTTAACTACACCATACCACACATTTGAAAAGATCTCTAAAATATTGAGGAGTGGCCTTGTTATGGAATACCACTCTGGAACCATTTCTCTAACCAGGATATTCTGTAACTTCCTTTCTACCTATATAAATCTCATCTATTCTTCAAGGTTTGGTTTAATCCCTCCCCCCTCTCCACATCACCACAAAGCTTTCTTTTACAACTCCAGTCCCACATAAACCTCTGCTTTCTCTGAATTCTCTTTGTATAGGGGACTATATACTGAATCAGCAGTGAGAGAATGAGGAGAAATGGGGTTAGGGTCAAGGGGAGTCCTGGGGTATGGTGCAGTATTGGCTATGGAGAAAGAGGAGTCATATTTGAATCTTGCCTCTGACTCTTCCTACACACCTAACCATGGACAAGTCATTTAACCTCTAAGAGCCTGTTTTCCCATATTTAAAATGTGTAAGTTGTACTAGACTTCCTCAAAAATCCCTTTCTGGTCTACATGGATAATCCAAGAAACTGAGTTTTAGGATTAGTTCCACTAACTACCCTTGAAATCTAGAACCAGTAACTTAAATTCTATGGCCCTCAGTAAGGAGATTGCTGTACTTGGTGTCAAGACAAAAGTTTATTTCCTAGCTCTAATACTGTGATCATGAGCAAACTACATAACTTCTCTTTGTTTCTGTAAAGTAGTGATAACAATACATTGGTACAAGGGGGGTAAGACATTTTGTAAACCTCATTTGCTAAGAAAATAAATGTAAATGTATCATGTACAAATGTGAGTTGTTATTTTTTACGTGTAAAATGAGGTAATTAGACAAGATAATCTCTAAGACTTGTTCTCTAATATTCTACATCCTCAAGTTCCTTGTAAGTCTAGAAATATAGGTTCTAAGGCTACTTCAAGCTCAAACATTCTTTGTTCTTTGTTTTAAGTTTTTGTCCATCTCTGACATTTTGTTTCTCTGGGTTCTATATAATTTGTCATCTAAATTGCACAACCTAGTATTAATTTCTATATACTGTCTATTATTTGTTTTCTGGCCAGCCCATCTCAGGATGAGCTCTCTGTTCTCCTAGCTCATAGCGAACAGAATAGGAGACTTGTCTAATTCCTATGAAGTATTATCCACATTGCTATTTAAGGTCAGCAAGTTGACAAGAAGTGCTTCCCAGGTCTCCTTTAGCATTACCTGATAGTCTTCTAAATTTGTTTATGGTGCATTTATGGCCACGAACTCAATTAACAGTGTTCATACCACATGGTAAATGTGATCAGCACCACCTGGAAACAAGAAAGGTTCCCCCTCCCCCTTTTTCTTGTAAATTTTATATCATGAAATGAAAGTCAGTTAAAGATCCATTAAGCAGGGATTGTAATGGGAGGGAGGAGCTGTACTCTCTATCTGGTTTGAGGAAGATAAGCTGTATAAATCAGTGCACCTTGCAGCTGAACATTTCCTTAAATAGCTGAACAGGAAGAGTGCTTGTTTCTGCTATTAATATCCCCATTGCTCCCTCCTTTCGCTAGCGGAAGCCAGCCAGAGCAAGGATGGCATGCCAGGCAGCATACTGAAACAGGCTTGAAATTTATTCTTAGTAAAATGTAGGGAATTCCACCCTATGTTTTTGGAGTATTAGAATAGAATCCTGAGTTTACAGTCAGAGGTCCTGCATTCAAATCTCAGCCTGACCACTCTCTGTTGTTTCAATCATTTTAAGTTATAGTTGACTCTTCATGACCTCTTCTGGAGTTTTCTTGGCAGAGATACTGAAGTGGTTTGTCATTTTCTTCTCCAGTTCATTTACTACAAATCCAGGACTCTTTCATTTACACCTCTAGAGTCTCAGGCCCTCTCTCTGTCTCTCCCCCTCCTCCTCACCCTCCTCCTCCTCCTCTTCTTCCTCCCCCTCTCTAGTTTAACCCACTTGTTATGTACCTAACATGATTTATCTCCTAGCACCTACAGACTATGGTCAAACATGTGAAGTGCTATAAAATGTGTTATTATTCATTATTATTCATAGTATTCAGTGCCCACAAAATTCTCTAGGATTAAAAATTTTATAAGTTTCACAGAATTGCTGATCTGTATCAATAAGAGAGTAGAAATTCAGATTTCTACATTATTAAAACTTAAAATATATATATAGATATATGTAATATGTATACATGTATGTATATATCAAAAGTTAAGAATATGTACATATATGTATATATGCAGATATACATGTATGTGTATTCTTATATACCTAGGTAATATATATGTATTTGTGAATGAATAAATTAATAAAGCATTTGTTAAGCACTAGGTATAAAGCATTGGGCTAAGCATTGGGTTTACAAATAAAAAAATAAAAGATTTCCTATTCTCAAGAAGTTCATATTTAATAGAGGATACAAGATATATAGAAGGTTTCCACTGATGAAAAGATCCCATGGTTCTTAGGGTATATCAGCAAAGCAGATGGTAATATCTCTTCAACATATGTATATTTGCATGTGTGTATGTGTGTGCATGTGTATTTAAGCATGAAGGTATGTTCATGTACAAATGGCCTAGTATATAGATCTAGGATCATTTAAATTCAAATCCCACCTTTGACAAATACTGGTTGTATGAGCCTGGGTAATTGTTGAATCTCCCAGCATTCTAGATATTTCTGTAAGGTGAAGAGAAGGTGCCAGACTTCATTTACTCACCCAGTTCCCAGAACCAGTTAAATCAGGTTTTTTTGTTTGTATGTGGCTTTACCCTCATAGCATAGGTAGCAAGTGTTAAAGATAAGATTTGAACTTAGATTTTCCTTACTTGAAGGCCAACACTCTATCCAATATATATATATATATATATATATATATTTATTCAACTATCCACTATCAATTATATGTGTGTGTGTATTAATGCTTGTACATGTGGATAACATGTGAGAAGTATTGTTGCAAATGAAACCCTTGAGAGACAGTTTCCAGGTAATTAATAATTTATTTATTAATTAGCCTAACTAATAATCAATAAATTGATGGTCAGGGGTTTCTCTGGGTAACCAAAGACAACAAGGAAGACTCTGAAACACCTTATATCAGGTGTGTACCTTCTGACAGAGAACCCTCTGACAAGTGAAACTCAACCCTGATTGGTGGCCATTTAATGAGAAAGTGGGTTAGAAGTCTTTGGCACCTGCTGAGAACTTGGCTTGATGATGAGACTCAGAAGCCTCTGGCAATCTGGGCAGGAGAAGTCATTTCTATCTGGACCTCTCTGACTAGTTTTCTCCTTCATGAGCTAGGTTGCCCTAAACCCTTATTGGTATTGTTGTTGATCCTTCATTCTCAAAGAGGCCCATGAGACCAGGAAGTTGATGCCATGACTTATAAGTGAATTGAATTTAAGGGAGGGAGGGCTGTGCTAAGTCATCAGCCTCACTTTCTCCTCCAGAGCCATCTGGGCCCAGTGGCCAGATATAGATCCCTGGAGATGGTCCAGGGTGCAGGAGGAAATCTTGGCCTTTTTTCTTTTAAGGATAAAGACTTACTGAGTTTAAGCTTTTGTTTAAAGAATAAACAAAAAGTAAGGGTCCCCGACCAAGTAGATGCCTTAGGAGAAGGTTACCTTACTCAGTTACACCCATCAGAGACTGACTGACCTTTTCAAGATTGGAGTCTTAACAAAAATAGGAGGAAAAATGGCTCACAAATTAATAATTAGTTATTAATGTAATTATAATATTAATTTATCTCATATTTTATGTGGAAGGTTAAAGTTAAATGAGTATTCTAAATAGATTGCTGCTTTTGAGTCTCATGATAACCCTTAAAGTAAAAATTATAAGAATTATTATACTCATTTTACAGAAGAGGAACATGAGGAATGATTTTCAATGGTAGAATCATCACACTGGTAGAAAATGTTGGAGACAAGATTTGAACTCGGATTTTGTAAATTCTAAATCCAGCATTTATCCATCATATGATGTTGTAGTCCCTTTTAGAAAAGGATTAAGTTGTCTTGATTTCAAGGTCTCTCTTGTTCTTTTGTTTTCTGTTTGTTTTCTTCTTCTGTCCTTTAAACAGAGTGTTCCTGGATGGGCACTGTAATCAAATCAGTTTCCTGCATCCTTTATTTGATGAGACTTAAGAAAGTAGAATTTTGTAAAAAATATTCCTCTTGGCATCTAGGTAGTGCAGTGAATAGAGCACAAGCACTGGAGTCAGGAGGACCTGAGTTCAAATCTGACCTCAGACACTTCACACTTACTAGACCTAGGGCAAGTCACTTAACCCCAATTGCCTTGCCTTATCCCCCCCGCCCATAAGAAAAATAAAGTGCTCCTCCTATGGAGCTGTATTTTGCAACATCCTTCCTGAGAGCTCACAGGGGACTTCTATTGTTGGTCCTTAGCGAATGGATCTGCTTGAAAGATGATTAGCAATTGGGAATCAGAGAAGAATGAACTTTTGTCAAAATTGCCCATAAAAGGTTTCCCTTTTTCTTCTCCTCTCTCCTTCTCATATACTCTCTTTCCCTTGACTTTCAGTCATAAGTATCTCAAAGAAGCACAGGGAGGGGATTTTACCTTTTCCTCTTGCTTTTTAGAAGGAGAATATAGAAACTGGCAGGTGAAGCACTTGGTGAACCTGCCTGTTAAAGGGGTTGATTCATTGACCAAGAGTTGCTAGAAGACTTCTGCCTTTTGGTTTCCTTTTTTTTTAGTGTAGGTCATAGATGCCCTTAAAAATGGTACTTCTGGGGGCGGAGCCAAGATAGTGGCTGGAAAGCAGGGACTTGCATGAGCTCCCCACCAGGTCCCTCCAAAAAACAATAAAAATGGCTCTGAACAAATTCTAGAACTTCAGAACCCACAAAATAGCAGAAGGAAGCAGGGATCTAGCTCAGGACAGCCTGGATGGTCACTGGATGAGGTCTATCGCGCATGGAGCAGAGGGGAGGGAGCTCAGCATGGGTGGCGGCTGGACCAACCAGACCAGGAGCCAGGCAGAACAGGCCCTAGAGCCCTGAATCAGTGAGCTGTGGGAGTCACCAGACCTCTCAACCCACAAACACCAAAGACAACAGAAAAGGTTAGTGGGAAAATCTGCGGGGGACAGAGTTTGCTGTTCGGCCACCACCCCAGGGGCAGCAGGGGAGGTGAAGCTACAGAACTACAGCTGCAGCTACTTCCAGCCCCAGGCCCACCTGGTGGGAGGAATTAAGTGGAAGATCAGAGCAGGAGTGCAGACCCTGCATAAGATTTGAGTCAGGCCCCTGTTGGAGGTTTTTGGGGAAGGAGGAGTGCTGGTGTGGCAGAGCTGGCTGTATAGAAATAGCTCTGAAATCAACAGCGCATCCCCTCAAGCTTGGAAGAAAGTACTCTTTGCTTTACAAGCAGTCATACCCTGATGAAAAACTCAAGGGTCAGGTAAGTTGGCTGGGAACATGGCCAGGCAGTGAAAACGCACTCGGATTCAGTCTCAGACTTTGGAATCTTTCTCTGGTGACAAAGAAGACGAAAACATACAGCCTGAAGAAGTCAACAAAGTCCAAGAGCCTACACCAAAAGCCTCCAAGAAAAACGTGAACTGGTCTCAGGCCATGGAAGAGTTCAAAAAGGATTTGGAAAAGCAAGTTAGAGAAGTAGAGGAAAAATTGGGATGAGAAATGAGAAGGATGCAAGAAAACCATGAAAAACAAGTCAATGACTTGCTAAAGGAGACCCAAAAAAATACTGAAAAAAATATTGAAGAAAACAACACTTTAAAAAATAGACAAACTCAAATGGCAAAAGAGCTCCAAAAAGCCAATGAGGAGAAAAATGCCTTGAAAGGCAGAATTACCCAAATGGAAAAGGAGGTCCAAAAGACCACGGAAGAAAAATTAGATTGGGGGGGCAGAGCCAAGATGGCAGCTGGAAAGCAGTGAGGTCTCCACCAAGTCTCTCCAAAAACCTATAAAAATGGATCTGAACCAATTCTAGAACTGCAGAACCCACAAAACAGCAGAGGGAAGCAGGGCTCCAGCCCGGGACAGCCTAGATGGTCTCTGGGTGAGGTCTATCCCACACGGAGCTGGGAGCTGGGAGCTGGGAGCGGAGCAGAGCAGAGCCCAGCGTGAGCTGCTTGGACCAACCAGACCAGGAGCCGGGCGGAGCGGGCCCTAGTGCCCTGAATCAGTGAGCTATGGCAGTTACCGGACTTCTCAACCCAAAAACACCAAAGACAGTAGAGAAGGTTAGTGGGAAAAGCTGCGGGAGTGGAAGGAGTTCACAGTTTGCCAACACCCCCGGGGCAGTAGAGGTGGGGCAGCTAGAGCTGCTGTTGCTTCTGGCCCCAAGCCCACCTGGTGGGAGGAATTAAGTGGCAGATCAGAGCAGGAGTGCACACCCTGCTGAAGATCTAAGCCCAGTCCGGGTTGGGGGTTCTTGGGGAAGGAGGAGTGCTGGTGTGGCAGAGCTGCCACCTCCCCCCCCAAACATGGAACATAGAACTATTTAGTCTACAAGCAGTCATACCCCGCTGAAAAACTCAAGGGGCAAATTAGTTGGTTGGGAATATGGCCAGGCGGCGAAAACGCACACAGATTCAGTCTCAGACTTTGGATTCATTCTTTGGTGACAAAGAAGACCAAAACATACAGCCTAAAGAAGTCAACAAAGTGCAAGAGCCTAAACCAAAAGCCTCCAAGAAAAACATGAACTGGTCCCAAGCCATAGAAGAGCTCAAAAAGGATTTGGAAAAGCAAGTTACAGAAGTAGAGGAAAAATTGGGAAGACAAATGAGAAGGATGCGAGAAAACCATGAAAAACAAGTCAATGACTTGCTAAAGGAGACCCAAAAAAATACTGAAAAATACACTGAAGAAAACAACACCTTAAAAAACAGACTAACTCAAATGGCAAAAGAGCTTCAAAAAAGCCAATGAGGACAAGAATGCCTTGAAAGGTAGAATTAGCCAAATGGAAAAGGAGGTCCAACGCACCACTGAAGAAAATACTACCTTAAAAATGAGATTGGAGCAAGTGGAAGCTAGTGACTTTATCAGAAATCAAGATATTATAAAACAGAACCAAAGGAATGAAAAAATGGAAGACAATGTGAAGTATCTCATAGGAAAAACCACTGACCAGGAAAAGAGATCCAGGAGAGATAATTTTAAAATTATTGGACTACCTGAAAGCCATGATCAAAAAAAGAGCCTAGATATCATCTTTCAAGAAATTATCAAGGAGAACTGCCCTGATATTCTAGAGCCACAGGGCAAAATAGAAATTGAAAGAATCCACCCATCACCTCCTCAAATAGATCCCAAAAAGAAATCTCCTAGGAATATTGTCGCCAAATTCCAGAGCTCCCAGATCAAGGAGAAAATACTGCAAGCAGCCAGAAAGAAACAATTTGAGTATTGTGGAAACACAATCAGAATAACCAAAGATCTGGCAGCTTCCACATTAACAGATCAAAGGGCTTGGAATATGATATTCCAGAGGTCAATGGAGCTAGGATTAAAACCTAGAATCACCTACCCAGCAAAACTGAGTATCATGCTCCAAGTAAAAATATAGACTCTCAATAAAATAGAGGACTTTCAAGATTTCTCAGTGAAAAGACCAGAGCTGAATAGAAAATTTGACTTTCAAACACAAGAATCAAGAGAAGCATGAAAAGGTAAACACGAAAGAGAAATCATAAGAGACTTACTAAAGTTGAACTGTTTTGTTTACATTCCTACATAGAAAGATGATGTGTATAATTCATGAGACCTCAATATCACAGTAGCTGAAAGGAATATGCATATATATATATATATATATATGTTTATATATATACATATATATATAAGTGAGTGTGCATATATGTATATATGTATGTGTGTATATATAAAGACAGAGAGAGAGAGAGAGAGACAGAGAGAGAGACAGAGAGAGAGTAGACACAGGGTGAGTTGAAGATGAAGGGAAAATATCTAAAAGAAATAAAATCAAATTAATGGATGAGAGAGGAATATATTGAGAGAGGGAGATAGGGAGAGATAGAATGGGGTGGATTATCTTGCATAAAGGTGGAAAGAGGAAGCAGTTCTGTGGGTGGAGGGGAGAGGGCGGGTGGGGGGGGAATGAGTGAATCTTGCTCTCATCTAATTTGGCCTGAGGAGGCAATACCATACATACTCAATTGGGTATCTTACGCCACAGGAAAGAAGCGGGAAGAAGATAAAAAAGGGGGGGGTGATTATGGAGGGGAGGGCAGATGGGGGTGGAGGTAATCAAAAACAAACACTTTGGAAAGGGGACAGGGTCAAGGGAGAATTTCAATAAAGGGGGATGGGTTAGGAAGGAGCAAAATATAGTTAGTGTTTCACAACATGAGTATTGTGGAAGGGTTATACATAATGATAGCATATGTGGCCTAGTGTTGAATTGCTTGACTTCTTAGGGAAGGTGGGTTGGGAAGGGAAGAGGGGAGAGAATTTGGAACTCAAAGTTTTAAAAACAGATGTTCAAAAACAAAAAAAAAAAGTTTTTGCATGCAACTAGAAAATAGGATGCACAGGCTATGGGGCATAGAAATTTATCTTGCCCTGCAAGAAGGAAGGGAAAAGGGGATGGGAGGGTATTGGGGTGAGAGAAGGGAGGGCTGACTGGGGAACAGGGCAACCGAATATACGCCATCTTGGAGTGGGGGGGAGGGTAGAAATGGGGAGAAAATTTGTAATTCAAACTCTTGTGAAAATCAATGCTGAAAACTAAATATGTTAAATAAATAAATTTTAAAAAAACAAAAAACAATTAGATTGGAGCAAGTGGAAGCTAGGGACTTTATGAGAAATCAAGATATTGTAAAACAGAACCAAAGGAATGAAAAAATGGAAGACAATGTGAAATATCTCATTGGTAAAACTGCTGACCTGGAAAATGGATCCAGGAGAGATAATTTAAAAATTATTGGATTACCTTAAAGCCATGATCAAAAAAAGAGCCTAGATATCATATTTCAAGAAATTATCAAGGAGAACTGCCCTGATATTCTAGAGCCTGAGGGTAAAATAGAAATTGAAAGAATCCACAGATCACCTCCTTAAAAAGATCCCAAAAAGAAAACTCCTAGGAACATTGTCGCCAAATTCCAGGGCTCCCAGGTCAAGGAGAAAATACTGCAAGCAGTTAGAAAGAAACGATTTGAGTATTGTGGAAACACAATCAGGATAACACAAGATCTAGCAGCTTCTACCTTAAATGATCAAAGGGCTTGGAATACGATATTCTGGAGGTTAATGGAGCTAAGATTAAAACCAAGAATCACCTACCGAGCAAAACTGAGTATCATGCTCCAAGGCAAAATATGGATTTTCAACAAAATGGAGGACTTTCAAGCTTTCTCAGTGAAAAGACCAGAGTTGAATAGGAAATTTGACTTTCAAACACAAGAATCAAGAGAAGCATGAAAAGTTAAACAAGAAAGAGAAATCATAAGGGACTTACTAAAGTTGTACTGTTTTGTTCACATTCCTACATAGAAAGATGATGTGTATGATTCATGAGACCTCAATAGCATTGTAGCTGAAAGGAATATGCATATATATATATATATATATATATATATATATATATATATATATATATGTATATATATATATATCTACATATGTGTCTGTCTATGTATGTATATATGTAGATATATATGTGTGTGTGTGTGTGTGTGTGTGTGTGTGTATTAAATTATCTCGCATAAAAGTGGCAAGAAAAAGCGGTTCTCTAGGAAGGGAAGAGGGGGCAGGTGAGGAGGAATGAGTAAATCTTGCTCTCATCGGTTTTGACCTCAGGAGGGAATACCATACACACTCAATTGTGTATCTTATCCCACAGGAAAGAAGGAGGAAGAAGATAAAAAAGGGGGGATGATAGGAGGGAGGGCAGACGGGGGAGGAGACAATCAAAAACAAACCCTTTCGAAAAGGGACAAGGTCAAGGGAGAAAATTCAATAAAGGGGGATAGGTTAGGAAGGAGCAAAACATAGTTAATCTCTCACAACATGAGTATTGTGGAAGGGTTTTACATAATGATACACATGTGGCCTATGTTGAATTGCTTGCCTTCTTAGGGAGAGTGGCCGGGGAGGGAAGAGGGGAGAGAATTTGGAACTCAAATTTTTTAAAATAGATGTTCAAAAACAACAACAAAAAATAATGTTTTTGCATGCAACTAGGAAGTAAGATATACAGGCAATGAGGCATAGAAATTTATCTTGCCCTACAAGAGAAGAAGGGAAAGGGGGATGGGAGGGGAGTGCTGTGACAGATGGGAGGGCTGACTGGGGAATGGGGCAACCCGAATATACACCATCTTGGAGTGGGGGGGAGGGTAGAAATAGGGAGAAAATTTGTAATTCAAACTCTTGTGAAAATCAATGCTGAAAACTAAATATGTTAAATAAATTAAATTTTTAAAAAAGAGAATAAAATGGTATGTCCAAGCAAGCTTTAGAACTCCTAAGATATGTGGTTTGGTGGCTCTTATGAGAGGGATTTAGAATCTGGGGTAAAATGAAAATGAACTCTCTCTCTTTGCCTCTCTCTCTCTCTCTCTCTCTCTCTCTCTCTCTCTCCCAATTTGCCCTAGGTAAAAATTTTCTACTATGTCTCTTTAGTTCATAGAATTAACCTAAGATACAATGCAAGTGAATCCCTACCATACAAAGGAAAATTCATGTGGAGTTCCAGATGAGTTATTCTAATGCAGCACAGGGTAGGGGAAGTAGGTCTTCTAAAAAGAAGCAAAGAAAATGAAACTCACATAAGCCTTAAAGATTTGTAGGAGTCTCAAAAGAGAATTACTATGTGGAATTCTTTGGAAATCACATATTTCCATCCCAGTTGAGCTCCCAAGATGTGCCATGCTCAAGAACCCCCTCCTAACAGTATCTTGGCTCATCTAGAAGCAGGTATTGTCCTGGGTCCTAGATTCCATAGAGTCATTATCTTTCTTTGACTCCTATTCCCACCTTTAAAATTGCAAGTACATCTTAAGTATGACCCACATTTTAGAAGAAACTCTGTTAACTGGGAACAAAATTAGGAATTCCTTTTATTTCTACGAAAGGGGAGAAGGGCATGTGTGCCTCCATGAAAAGTGCCTTTTTGCCAATTATCTGCCAATGCTTGTAGTCTTAACAAGGGGATTAAGGAACTCATCAATTTGATCAGGAGCTTCCCAAATCAAACACATACAATATGCTTTATTGATTTTAATTCACTGTTTCTTTTGACCTCCTCTACCTGTGTGTTTTCTAGTTTCTGATTTCTCACTGGATTAGTATTGAGCTTCGTCATGACAACAAGCATAGTGTGAGGTTAGGTGAAAATGAATTGTGTCGATGGATAATAAATGCAATAGGAGTATAGAGCGGGAGACATCATGAGGCATGAGTAAGAGAAATGGTCCGGCAAGGTGTCGTGGAGAATATTAGCTTTGAAGATCTTGAATAACTAGTGGTCAATTAGTAAACTAACATTTTTAAGCATATTATACTAAATGGGATTTTTAAGCTTGAAATCAAAGCTAAGATGGAGTTGTAGATCGATTTTTTTTGTGAGGCACGGAAAGCAATAGAGACAGAAGCAGTGCTAATGAAATGATCAAAAGCGAAAAAATGGAAATAATCATAGTAAATCTGAGGGAAAGTGAGTAGGCCATTCTAGTTAGAGTGGAAGGTTAGTATAGAATGTTGAAAAACATAATGCTAGAAATAAAGATAGAGGCCATTGGGAGGAGTGCTTGATATCTAAGCTGAGGAGGTTAAATTTTACTCCATAAAATATGGAAGTCATAATGATTTAATCTTTATTCAGTCTGATATGATATGATCCTGTGTCTTGACTTTCACCAGGAAAAATTGGGAAAGGCCAAAGGCACAGAAGCTGGTTCTTCCTTCCTGATCGCATATCTCCTCATGCCCTATCCTCGCCAGGTGGCAGTTCCTGGAACAAATGAACTAGCAAAGGCTTCTTTGGGCAGCTGTCACTTCTTTCCTGAGCCAGGTTGTTAATCAAAATAATTCAGCAAGCAATGATATGTAGAAAATGAGAGCTCAGTTGCATATCTCAAAAGCTTTTGAAAGGCTCAAGAGATTTCTTATTATAGTCAGATAATTGAATTGTACATGGAAGCTATCACATATGTTGGACTAATAGCTATGGATGAAGGATAGAGAATGGCCATTCAAAATCATATAATCCAATCACCTCAGATAAGAAAACAGAGGCCTAGAGAAATCAAGTGACTTACCCAAGGTCACATCATCAATAAGAAATAGGAGAAGGTTTTGAACCCAGATTATCTAGCTCCAACTCCAGTATTCTTTCCATTTCACCTTATTGCAGTGCCTAAGAAAAGTGAATTATAGAATCTCAGAACATAGATTATTAGAGCTTGCAGATATAATTATAATATTATTTTTTAGGTTGCTCACTTTAGATATGATGAAATTGGGGGTCAGACAGGGGTAAAAAATTGCCCAGTATCACAAGACTCAATTTTAAGATCAATGTTGTTTATCAGTTAGATTCAGCAAATAAATGTGGTATAAAAATTCACATCTTAAACAAATTAAAGAAGTCAGGAAGAAATTAGCTTTCAGATCTATAGATATGGGACCTGTTAATGACTAAAGAGATAGAGAAGATCTTGCAAGGTAAAATGACAATTTTGACTGTGTAAATTTTTTTAAAAGTTTTATAAAAACAAATCTAATGTTTTTAACATTATAAGGGAAACAGATAACTCAGAAAACAAATTGAATACAAATTTCTCAGATCAAGTTCTTATTTCTAAGATATATAAAAAAGTGAGTCAAATTTGTAAGATTAAGGGGCAAACCTTAAAAGTGAAATGGTCAAAGGATAAAAACAAATAGTTTTTAAAAGAAACAAAGTCTAGCTATCAACAATCATAGGAAAAAAATTCTAAATCATTAATTATGGAAATGAAAATTAGAAAAACAATGACATTTCACATTATGCCTATCAGAATGGAAAAGAGGACAATTAAAAAAATGTAGATTCTGTAGGAAAACAGGCACACAATAGGGCGCTGTTGGTGGAGCTGTGAATTGGTCTATACTTTCTTTAGAGAAAGTATTGGCATTATTCCCAGAAAGTTATCAAACTATGCATTGCCTTTGACTTAGCCATACAACTACTAAGCCTATAACCCAAGAAAATAAAAGGAAGAGGAAAAAGGATCTATATGTACAAAGATATTTATAGTAGCTCTTTTCACATTAACCCCAAATTGGAAACTGGCCGGGGCAGGGGGGAAGATGTGCTCCTATTGGGGAATGGGAAAATAAATTGTGGTACATAAATATGTATGTATGGAATATGATTATACCATAAGAAATGATGAAATTTTCAAATTCAGAAAAAGCTGAGAAGACTTTTATGGACTAATGTAGAGCAAAGTGGACATAACTAGGAGAATAACACACACAATGATAACATTGTAGAGTAAAATAAATTTTGAAAAACTTTAGAACTTGATGAACACAACAATAAATGATGAACAAAAAGAATGAAAATGAAATATACCTTTTGCCTCCTGATAGATAAGTGAGGAACTTAAAATGGAGGAAGAAAGAATATGTGTGTGTATATGTGTGTGTGTTGGTGTATATACATATCTGTGTACACACATTTTTTCAGACATAGATAATGTGTGATTTTTTTTTTGTTTTTAGGCTATTGAGGTATGCATTGATAAATTTTTTGTTGGGTTTTCTTTTGGAGATAAAGGGGGAAGAGGCAGTAGCGAGAGTGACAGATTCATTTTACTTGAAATATAAAAATAATGAACTCAAAAATACATTCAAAAATAAATACCATATTCAAAGACTTATTCTTGATAGATATAAAATTAAGCTTAGTCCTTGCCCTCAAGGAGCTTGAGATAGAAGTAAACATAATAAAATATGCATATACATGTACACAAGTAATATTATATGGGTATAAAAGAGGAACAAACTTATCACTACGCAAGCCACAGGGAAAATTTCTTCTGACTAGGGCAAATCACAGAAAATTTTATGAGTGGGATTGCAATAGAATTGAAATTTGAAAGAAAGGTAAGTTTTCAGATATGGATATGAGTGGGGATTTGAGAAAGAAGAACCATGAAGCGAATATTTCCTCCTGTTTCTTTACTTACCAAAAAAAGTTTGCAAAACTACAGATTTGCTTAAAGAGTCCCTACGACTTGCCCCAGACTTAAAATCTTTTATTCTAAATATCTATGATTAACTTGCCTTCCAGCTCTAAAATTCTATATTCTCTGTTCCTTTCAAATTGTTGTACGCGCGCACACACACACACACACACACACACATATACACAGACACACATTGTTCTAAGGTCATTTCAAATTCTGACATTCTATGATATTCTGGCTCTTTCTAGCCACTACTGGTGCAACAAGTCACAAAATTTATACATGCGGATTTCAGGGACAAGTCTGCTGCTGCAGGATCAAATTTGTTGCTTCTTATTGTGACATCAATATTACAGAGGTCAGTTGTTGTCCTTCTTTCCTAAAGAGGACCACAGTGGCATAACTTTGTTGAGATCAAGGTACAATGTGTCCAACTGTGGCTGATCTGATCAACATGAGCTCAGAAGACTCTAACACAGGTTGGGCTCAAATAGTACAAAGTAACATTTGGAGAGGCGATGTCTCTAAATTTGAACATTTCATGTTTCTTTTGTGCTACTGCAATTCTACTTTGCTCATAGAATAGTGCTTTCTTTGATGTGGGCACACCATACTGGATGGTCTTGTTTCAGTGTCTCCCATGTCTAATAATCAACTCCAAAGTTCTCCAGAGAGATCTTGAAAGTGTCCTCGTATTTGCTTCTTCTGACCACCATCTGAGTGTTTTCCTGTTGTGACTTCTCCATAAAATAGTATTTTAAGCAAGTATATGACCAATGTAAGTGAACTTATCTACAGCATTCAAAATATCTTTATTTGCTATAACTGTTGGTTCCATGAATGAATGGTGTGGTGCTGGCTAGTGGAGAAAATCTGTCTTCTTGGTGTTAATTGTCAGACCAAAATTAGTAAAAGAAGCAGAGAACTGATCTATATGTGCTTGCGTGTCAGCCTCAGAGGCTGCATTGAGTGTACAATCATCTGTGAACAAAAAAAAGACAACTTAGGAACTCTTCCTCTACTTTTATCCTGGCTTGTAGCCTTTTCAATTAAATACTTTACTGTTAGTTCAGTAGCTGATCTTGATGCTGTTTTCATCTTTATTAAAGATGTCTGACAGTATTGCTGAAAATATCATGCTAAAAAGCATGGGAGCAAGCACACAGCCCTATTTCACTCCATTGGTGACTGGAAAAAAATGAAAGTATAATCCATTATTCAGAACTCCTGAAACAATGACATCATGAAGTTGATGTACAATACTGATGAACTTCTCCAGGCAATCAAATTTTGCCGTAATTTTCCACAAGCTGTCACAACTGACAGTATCAAAGGCCTTGGTTAGATCAACAAACATTGTGTCCAGACCTCTGTTCTGTTCCTGGCATGTTCCCTGGAGTTGTCAAGCAGCAAACACTGTATCAATAGACCACTCAGTCTTTTCTGAAGCTACACTGGATCTCAGATAGATAATGATCTTTCAGATGAAGGATCAGCCTGTTACAAAGAACTCTGGGAAGATTGACTATCGATGAGTAAGAGAGAGACTTGCCTGTGATTGTCACAGGACAACCTATTTCCCTTTCTGTCAAGGAAATGGACAATGGAGGCATTCTTGAACTCCTGGGGGATAACCTCCTCTTGCCATATAACCTGGAAAATTTAAATCAGCTTTTGTATGAGTAGTGCACCCCTTTCCTTGTAAAAGGGTGTAGGATTTTAAGGGAAGACTAGTACCTCCATCATGAGGGCTGCCAAGCATTTTAAGGGCTGCTTTCCATCTTTGGTTTCCATCTGATCCACCCAACTCTGCACTTTGGCTCTGAGAAGCTGTAGCCTGTTCAGTGACCATACCTTGTTAAACCATTTGGGCAGATGGACTAAATTAGGTTGAAGGTAACCAAGGGGTCTCAAACCCTTTGGTGAGTTAGGGGGTATCTACTCTAAGCATATGAAGACTACCCCCAGTACAATTGATAGATGGGAACAATTTGTTCCGATGGCCATGACAGAGCTATTAATTACGTAGAGCTTCTTCCTTGAATGAGGGAGCTTTGGGGGAAACTCTTCATGATGCTTTATGCCATCACAATATCCTTATATTTTAATTATTTGATATGTGTTACCTTTGAGCCATCCAACCCTACCTTGTTGCTGCTACTAGTTTCCTCCTTTCCAGGTGGCTAACAAGGTTAGGGGCGGGGGTGGGAAACCATAGTGCTTGGCATGGTGATGCAATATAAGGTCACATTTTGCCTTCAGTCATCAATGCACAAATGTTGTATGACTAATGAGAGAATCTTAAATGACTATCCCACACTGTCTTATAAATATTCACTCTTCTCTACAGTCCCTTTTGACAGGAGGATAGAAACTCATCTTCCCCTCTAGGATTCTGGCAGAGCCATAAATAAAAAAGAAGCCAGCATTTCAATCATGGTAATTTTCAGAAAATGAACTCCAAGAAAAATTCAGGTTCATTACTCTCTGGTCTGTCTTTTAGCTTGCCCTTGTCTCCTTTGTCACTTTTTTTTCCTGGAATCTGTTGAAGAACCAAAGCTCAGAGAGCTTATAGAATAGAAGATCATTAGACTTAGAGCAGGATCTTATATGTTAGAGATCAGCTAGTTCAACCCTTTCATTTTACAGAGGAAGACATTGAAATTCAGACAGATTAAGTGACTTACCAAAAGTCAAATACCAAAACTTAACTTAGAGGTGAAAATAGGAGTTAGTAGGGAGTATATAATGGAACTCAAAAAGACCTCCTATGATAACCTTATGAGATATTAAGTTCCAATCACTGAGGTATTTAAGCGGTTGTTGAATGATCTCTTTTTGTTGATTAAGTACAGGACATTCATTCCCTGGGCAGAGAGTTGGACTGGATGACCTCTAAGACCCCTTCCAGCTCTAACACCCTTTGATTTTATTCATGGCAAAGATGAAATATATATGTATATGTACATATATATATATATATGTATATATCAGATAAGCAATTTGACTCAGAATGATAGTATTTTCCTCCTCTCATCCATAGTGTGATCACTGTCTCAGAAGTGACAAAATGGGCCTATATCTGAAATACATGTCGGTAATGAGACACCATGAGGCTTGTCTCCTCCTTAGCTAAGTGGGGAAATAGGAATTGAGTACAAATTTTCTAATTCCACATCCAGGATTGTCATCAATATTCCATGTACCCCACAGAAAGACAGAGTTTTGGTAGACAATCCCAGGCTCTCTCCTGTTGAACTTTGATCATGTCCTACTAGAATCTCCTACCTTCTATCTGAAGGGAATGCGCATCCTTCCTTTCTCATCTTCCTCTCAACTCCCACTATCTTTTCTGACAACCTTTTCCACTACTCATGCTTAATCTGCCGCAGGTAGATGAAAAAGAATTGATATGAATTTTTTGATTGGGCACCTGTCTTTTTTTCTCTCCATCTCTTTACCTTTCAGCAGCTGAAGGGGATCTATCACGATAATTTCCCATTATTAGGTTTGAAGTGTTTTGAATGTGAAATGCCTTTTCACTTAGAAAGAATTGATGCCTATAACGTGTAATGTGTTAGCAGTTTGGTAGAGTGGTTGACAGCCCAAACTACATTACAGGCAGCTAATCCCCACGGCTGAGCTCCATTAAAGAATAGATCGTATCTGTTAATACAGCCATAGTGTGTGGGTCATTGTGCTGAAAGGCAGTCTTGCTGCTGGGAGAAAGATTATTATGTGACTTTATTCTATTTTAAACTTGGAAAATGTATGGTAGACCTACTAGTCATGATTGATTAAAGATATGAAAGGGATTTTATGACTCTTCTCATATGTGTCAGGTTTATAATTCCCACCTGGAAGAAAAACTGTCCCAGTGGCTTAAATGAGACCAATGGCAAGTTCTAGGACCATGGAAAGCTTCCTAGTTACAGTTTGATCACCTGGGTTACTCTTTTCCCCATAGCTCTTTGAAGAAGATGAAAAGCTGGACGTATGGTATTGCAATGCTAATTAAAGATATTGGTGGCTTAGAGAAAATATCCTGGCCCAAGACCAACTCAGGTCATTAGAAAATCATGTTTTTAGCTATAAGACCCTTTAAACATCATGGGATCATAGTATGTTAGAGATAGAAAGCATCTCAAAAATTACCTAGCCTGATCTGTTATTTTATAAATGAGAAAACTGAGGCCCAAGGAAATAAAGTTGTTTGACTAGGAAAGCAAATTCACATTGGTACTAAGTATGAAAACAAGAATTAGAATGGATGGGGGCAGCTAGGTGGTGCAGTGAATAGAGCACCAATCCTCAGGAGGACCTGAGTTCAAATCTGGCCTCAGACACTTGAGATACTTACTAGCTGTGTGACCTTGGGCAAGTCACTTAATCCCAATTGCCGTGCTTTCCCCCCTCCAAAAAAAAAAAGAATTAGAATGGCTTCGAAATCATTGGATTTCCCCCCCACCAATTCACTCTGCTGCCTCACATTGCCCCATCTCCCCCCACCATTCTGCCTCTGAAGAAATCAGTTCCTAGAAAAGTAAAATGAGTAGCCAGTCAATGGTCACTTCCATAGAGGTGGCAGAGCTGGGATATTTTGATTCTGGATACAATCCTTTTTTTTTTCACCATACTGAGATTACATCAAGACATCTATTGTACACATATATAAACACACAGCTCAACCACCACTAATAGCATACCTCTTTTCCAAGATTCTTGCTGTGTCCATCTTCACTAAACAAATTCCTCTTAAAAAGGTGTTGTCTTTACTTGCAAAATGTACTCACACACATAACAACAACAACAGAAACAACAGAACAAAGATAAATAGGTTCAGATTCTAAAGATATTTTCTAATGATGAATGTCATTGGGTCACATAATTTTAGAGCTGAAGCTTTAGTCAGATACCATCCCAAACGTATGGTTCCCTTGTCTACAAAATGACATTAGACTGGATGTCATCTAGATTTTTTTTCAGTTCTAGGATCTCTGCTCCTATGAAACTATCCACAACTTTTTAATCACACATAATATCATGCTATCTATATGAGAACATGAAGAGTCCTATATCCCAACACCTATTTTCTACCTAAGTGTATATACTTGTCAATAATTTTTAGGATGTTAACTTCATAATGTTTTTCTCAATGGCTGGAGGATTATTTTTTTGACTTGACTATATTGGTTCCCTCTTCTCACAGCTCCTCTTGCCTCAACATGTATTTGATTAAGCACCTTGTTTAAGGAATCAGAGTTTATGAACTCAAAGTTTCAGATTACAATGTTCTCTAAGATGGTAGCAAATATCAACAATCTGATAAGTTCTTTCAAAAAGTGCCCAGATTCTTTAAATATTTCTTTTTTAAAATTTAATTTTATTTATTTAATATATTTAGTTTTCAGCATCGATTTTCACAAGTTTGAATTATGAATTTTCTCCGCACTTCTACCCTCCCCCCACTCCCAGATGGCATATATTCTGGTTGCCCTGTTCCCCAGTCAGCCCTCCCTTCTGTCACCCCACTCCCCTCCCATCCCCTTTTCCCTTCTTCTCTTGTAGGGCAAGATAAATTTCTATGCCCCATTACCTGTGTATCTTATTTCCTAGTTGCATGAAAAAAAATTTGTTTTTGAATGTCTGTTTTTAAAACTTTGAGTTCCAAATTCTCTCCCCTCTTCCCTCCCTGCCCACCCTCCCTAAGAAGGCAAGTAATTCAACATAGGCCACATGCATATCATTATGCAAAACCCTTCCACAATACTCATGTTGTGAAAGACGAACTATGTTTTGCTCCTTCCTAATCTACCCCCCTTTATTGAATTTTCTCCCTTGACCCTGTCCCTTTTGGAAAGTGTTTATTTTTGATTGCCTCCTCCCCCTATCTGCTCTCCCTTCTATCATCCCTCCTTTTTTATCTTCTTCCTCCTTCTTTCCTGTGGAGTAAGATACCCAATGAGTGTGCATGGTATTCCCTCCTCAGGTCAAATCTGATGAGAGAAAGATTTAGTCATTCCCCCTCACCTGCCTCCTCTTCCCTTCCTACAGAACCGCTTTTCTTGCCACTTTTATGTGAGATAATTTGCCCCATTTGCCCCATTCTATCTCTCCCTTCCTCCTTCTCTCAATATATTCCTGTCTCATCCCTTAATTTGATTTCATTTTTTTAGATATCATCCCTTCAGATTCAACTTATCCTGTGCCCTCTGTCTATATGTACATACACACACACACACACACACACACACACACACACACACACACATATATACACATACACATATATATGCATATTCCTTTCATCCACTCTACTACTGAGGTCTCATGGATCATACACATCATTTTTCCATGTAGGAATGTAAACAAAGCAGTTCAGCTTTAGTTAAGTACCTTGTGATTTCTCTTTCTTTTTTACCTTTTCATGCTTCTCTTGATTCTTGTGTTTGAAAGTCAAATTTTCTATTCAGCTCTGGTCTTTTCACTGAGAAAGCTTGAAAGTCCTCTATTTTATTGAAAATCCATATTTTGCCTTGGAGCATGATACTCACTTTTGCTGGGTAGGTGATTCTTGGTTTTAATCCTAGCTCCGTTGACTTCCGGAATATCGTATTCCAAGACCTTCGATCTCTTAATGCAGAAGCTGCTAGATCTTAGATTATCCTGATTGTGTTTCCACAATACTCAAATCGTTTCTTTCTGACTGCTTGCAGTATTTTCTCCTTGATCTGGGAGCTCTGGAATTTGGTGGCAATATTCCTAGGAGTTTTCTTTTTGGGATCTATTTGAGGAGGCAATAGATAGATTCTTTCAATTTCTATTTTGCCCTGTGGCTCTAGAATATCAGGGCAGTTCTCCTTGATAATTTCTTGAAAGATGATATCTAGGCTCTTTTTTTGATCATGGCTTTCAGGTAATCCAATAATTTTTAAATTATCTCTCTTGGATCTATTTTCCAGGTCAGTGGTTTTTCCAGTGAGATATTTCACATTGTCTTCCAGCTTTTCATTCCTTTGGTTCTGTTTTATAATATCTTGATTTCTCATAAAATCACTAGCTTCCACTTGCTCCAATCTCATTTTTAAGGTAGCATTTTCTTCAGTGGTCTTTTGCACCTCCTTTTCCATTTGGGTAATTCTGCCTTTCAAGGCATTCTTCTCCTTATTGGCTTTTTGGAGCTCTTTTGCCATTTGAGTTAGTCTATTTTTTAAGGTGTTGTTTTCTTCAATATTTTTTCAGTATTTTTTGGGGGGTCTCCTTTAGCAAGTCATTGACTTGGTTTTCATGGTTTTCTCACATCACTGTCATTTCTTTTCCCAATTTTTCCTCTACTTCTCTAACTTGCTTTTTCAAATCCTTTTTGAGCTCTTCCACAGCCTGAGACCAGTTCATGTTTTTCTTGGAGGCTATTGGTGTAGGCTCTTTGACTTTATTGACTTCTTCTCTCTGTATATTTTGGTCTTCTTTGTCACCAAAAAAAAAAAGATTCCAAAGTCTGAGTGTCAATCTGAGTCCGTTTTTGCTGCCTGGCCATGTTCCCAGCCAACTTACTTGACCCTTGAGTTTTTTGTCAGGGTATGACTGCTTGTAGAGTAAAGAGTACTTTGTTTGAAGCTTGAGGGTATGTGCTGTTGTTTTCAGAGCTATTTCTATACAGCCAGCCCTGCCACACCAGCACTCTCACTTCCCCAAGAACCACCAACCTGGACCTGACCCACATCTTAAGCTGGCTCTGCACTCCCACTCTGATCTGCCACTTAATTGCTCCCACCAGGTGGGCCTAGGGCCGGAAGCTACTGCAGCTGTAGTTCTGTAGCTGCACCACCCCCGCTGCTCCCAGGGCAGTGGCCCGAACTGTGAACTCTTTTCACTTTGTACCCTGCAGCTTTTCCCACTAACTTTCTCTGTTGTCTTTGGTGTTTGTGGTTTGAGAAGTCTGGTAACTGCCACAGCTCACTGATTCAGAGCACTAGGGCTTGTTCCACCTGGCTCCTGCTCTAGTTGGTCCTGCCGCCACCCACACTGGGTTCTGCTCCCAGCTCCATGCACTATAGACCTCACCCAGCGACCACCCAGGCTGTCCTGGGCTGGATCCTTGCTTCCCCCTGCTATTTTGTGGGTTCTGTAGTTCTAGAATTTGTTCAGAGCCATTTTTACAGGTTTTTGGAGGGACCTGGCAGGGAGCTCATGCAAGTCACCGCTTTCTAGCTGCCATTTGGCTCCGCCCCTCTTTCAATATTTCTACTATCAAAAAATTTGAAGTAACAACTCTGCTGTATGATAGGGAACAAATCACATCTGGAATATTGTATGTCCAGTTCTTGTTCCCACAAAGAAAGGTCAGTTATGAGTTGGAGCTCATTCAGGTTATAGCTAGTATGATGAGGAATCTAGATATCATTTCATAAATGGATCATCTGAAAAAAAACATGGACATATATCTACACTAGAGAAGAGACTTTTAGTGGGACCATGGTGTCTATCTTCAATTTTCTGAACCATCTATCATGTTGAGAAAAGAGACTTGTTTCATAATGAAAAATTACAAGAAAATAAAATTCACCTTCATATACAATGGAATTCTTTAATAAGTACAATTGTTTACCATTGAAATTGGCTGCTATTTGTGGTACATTGAGCCTTCTATACCACATCATTGGATGGCAACCTGTTCTCAGAAACAGTATAAAAAGAATTCTTCATTAGCAGAAAGCTGAGTATCATAACTTCATGTCATCATGTTCTATCATACCAAGGAGCTAGATACAAAAGGCCAGGCTTTAGATGTCAGGATAGTATTACCATTCAGCTGCCCTGGTGAGTTTCCAAAAAGGCATTGCCTTAATCCCCAAGTGCCCAATGTGAGCAACTGCCCCCTGGGGGTGCCGGAATGATCCAGGGGGTGCTAGTAGCCTTGGGTGCAGTTGGGGGATGTTGAATAAAAAGAAGGGGGTGGTGGAAGCATAAGGAAATAAGAGAAGAGAAGAAAATTTTAAAGAAACTGTTTGTATATTTTTCATCTGCTGTGTAAAATATTGAAAGTTGTAGCGATTACATCGTTTTCCAAATAAACACATGAAATGAAAGTGATAAATGATCAGTGGTCAAGTCCATCAACAGGTCTTAACAAGTGAGTGTTGGCAGGCAAGTGTGTCTCACATTGTCAGGAAATACAGCATGCATTGATAGGAATCTGTGCATGTCATGAATTGTTTCTAGTATGATACTATACAGTTACATGAGGCAATATTGCATCATCAAAATTTCAATGCAGGGAAAACAATTTACAATAAATTATTAAATATAATATATGTACTTTTAAAATATATATAGTATAGCTATTTTATATATATATATATATATATTTAAATGACACGAATTTTAAAAATATATTAAAGCGTTAAAGAGAGTAGATTTCCAGGGGGACACCAAGCAATACATTTTATTGAATGGAGGCAGTAGGTTAAATAAGTTTGGGAACCTCTGCCTTAATCTAATGTAAACATACAATACTCTAAAACCTAAGGTAAACATTGTAACATTGAATGTAGGATGCTCATCAATTGGAGAGTGGCTAAACAAGCTATGGTATATAAATGTAGTGGGATATTATTGTACTATAAGAAATAACAAGCAGGATGAGTTCAGAAAAACCTGCAAAGACTTACATGAACTAATGCATAGTGAAGGGAACAGAACCAGGAGAACATTGTACACAGTAACAGCAATATTTTTTGATGAAGAACTGTGAATGACTTAGCTATTCTCAGCAAGATAACAATCTAAGACAATCCCAAAGGACTAATGATGAAGCATACTATCTGTCTTCATAGAGAGAATTGATATTGATTGAATACAGAGAAACATGATATTTTTCACTTTCTTTCATTCTTTTATTCAAGTCTTCCTGTACAAAATGACTAATATGAATTTTTTCTTAATTGCACATGTATAACATACATCTAATTGCCTACCATCTCAGGAAGGGGTAAGGGAAGGGAGGGAAGGATAGAATTTGGAAGTCAAAACTTTAAATGAAAATGTTAAAAAATTTAAAAAAAGAAATGCACACCAAGAGAAAATAGTTAGAAAATAAAGAAAACAAAGTGGACATGATGGGCAAAAGTCACTAAAATACATCAAAATATTAGTCACTTAGTATCCTGAATACTTTGATGTTGGAAGTCAACTATGTCAACTCTTGCCCAAAGGAGGAAACCTGTCTTAACCATTCCCCATGTGCTCATCCAGTCTCTACTGAAGTAGCTCCAGGGATCTGAGGATAGGGAGCATTTTCATTCTTTTTTAAATTGTTTGAGAAAGTCAAGAAGTTGATTCAACCGTCAGTGAATAATCTATTCAATATCATCTATATCTATAATATCTATCTAAGCTATATCTAATTTACAGCTATAGCCATAGCTATAGATAAATCTATCTATAGCTATGGATAGACAGACAGATGAAGACAGACATACCCATTAGATATTGCTGAGTCTATTTATCACTATTTAGCAAACTTAAAAGGACAAATGTATTGCCTCTAAATAATAGGCATTGCTAGTCTATTTAGCCTTTGTGCTTTCCTTAGACCAACAGAGAAACAACTTTTGAGGTATTGTTTACTATCCCTGTGTGTATTGAAAGGTTGGGGCAGCTAGGTGGCACAGTGAGTAGAGCACTGACCCTGGAGTCAGGAGTACCTGAGTTCAAATCCAGCCTCAGACACCACACATATACTAGCTGTGTGACCTTGGGCAAGTCACTTAACCCCAATTGCCCTGCCTTCCCCCCTGCAAAAAAAGGCACATGTTATTGAGCTCTGAGATCTGCGTAAAACCTCTCACTGGATGGACAGAAACCCAAGCAAGAAGTTAGCCAGAAGACCTAGAGATGCTATGAGTACTCTTCTCCCCATTTTGCAATTGAATTGGTTACATTACAAAAAATCAATTATTTCTTCTCTTTTAAGCAATGAGTTCTATTCACAGTGGCAAATTTCTTTTGGATCAGTCCTATCCTTGTTCTTCCCAAGGTTTAAAACCATATAGATGACATGGTGGCTCAGAAGATTTTTTGAGAAAGCATTTCAGATTTCAGAATTGCTTGCTAAGAAAAGTTCAGAAGTAATAATGTTTGTGATTTTTCTTGGCCTTTGAATGCCTTTGCTTCCTTATTTTGCCTAAATCTGTGAGGTAACATTGACCTTGGAATATCTAGGCTATGTAAATATCAGTATGGCAGTCAAAAAGTATTTATTAAGCATGTACCATATTACAGTCATGGTGTTAAGTCCTAGTGGATATAAAGAAAAACAAGAACATGGAACCTGTCAGAAAGAAGACTACCTTCTAATGGGAGAGACATATATTCGAATTTACCTAAGGTGGGATTTCAGCTGAATCTTGAAGGAAGCCAAGAAAGTCAGAAAGTGAAGGTGTGGAGAGAGAATATCCCAGGCAGGTGAGATAGACAGTGAAAAGACCCAGAGTAGTATATGAAAAGTTATTTACAAGAAATAGCCAGAAGGTCAGTGTTGCTGGATCTTACAGTGTGATGAAGAGAATAAATTGTAAGAAGACTGACAGATAGGAAGAAAACAGGTTGTGCAGGGTTTGAAAAAGTAAACCAAGGAGTGGTAAAATGGAGAGACTGGGGTTTATCAAGTGGGTGTGGGGGGAAGGGAAAATGATAGAATACAGAATCCTAAAAGTAGGTTGATGTTTTCAAGACACTTCTTGCTTGTTTTTCTGTTTGCAGGGTGATGTAAACATGGTCAGATTTGTAATTTAGGAAGCTCACAACAGTATCTAGCATAAGAAGAATAGTTGTTTCTCTTTCCAGAGATATTGTGGTCACTTACTTTGAGGAAATTCAGGTCTGATTTTACACACAAGCAATAACTGTCTGTATGATGTAATTTAAAAGCTGCCAAAAGGTCCCCCATCCTCAAAATTTCTCTCCTCTTGACTGTCATGATGCCATAAATTCTCATCATTACTGTCATTCTTTGCAGTTAAGATGTTGTATGATATAGATAATATATCATCAGAGATTATAGAATTGTAGGCTGTTAGAATTGAAAGGAACTTTAAAGGTTATCTATTAATCAGTAAGCATTTATTAATCACCTGCTATGTGACAGTCACTGTGCTAGGTGTTAGTAATAAAAGTAGAGAGAATGAAACAATCCTTATTTTAAAGGAGTTTACATTCTAATGAGAGAGCCACATATGTATATAAATACAGAGTATCCTTAAACACCCTGAGTATATACACATATATACAGACATATACATATAAGCATATATACATACACATATATACATATGCACATGCATACACACATATATAATACACATATCTACACACATATACATGCACATGTATTTATCAGTTTATATGTACATGTGTGTATATGTAGGTTCTACCTTCTTTGACCTCTGGAATATCATACTCTCAGACCTAAGATCCCGTAGTGTAGAAGCTGCTAAATCTTGTGTTATCCTGATTATGTTTTCATAATACTCTAATTGTTTCTCTCTGGCTGCTTATAATATTTTCTCCTTGACCTGGAAACTCTGAAATTTGGTTACAATACTCCTAGGAGCTTTCCTTTTGGGATCTCTTTCAGAAGGTGATCCGTGTATTCTTTCCATTTCTGTTTTACCCACTGGTTCTAGAATACCAGGGAAGTTTTCCCTGATAATTTCTTGAAAGATGATATCTAGGCTCATTTTTTGATCATGGCTTATACATAGTCCAATAATTTTTAAATTATCTCTCCTGGATCTATTTTCCAGGTAGGTTGTTATTCCATGGAGATATTTCACATTGTCTTCTATTTTTTCATTCTTTCGATTTGTTTTATAATTTCTGGATTTCTCATAAAGTCATTAGCTTTCGTTTCTTCCATTCTAATTTTCAAGGAATTTTTTTCTTCAGTGAACATTAGGAACTCCTTTTATCATTTGACCAATTCTGATTTTTAAGGCATTCTTCTCCTCATTGGATTTTTGGACCTCTTTTGCCATTTTCTTCAACATTTTGGGGGGTCTCCTTTAGGAAGCTGTTGACTTGTTTGTCATGATTTTCTTTCATCACTCTAATTTTTCTTCCCAATTTTTCCTCTACTTCTCTTTCTTGCTTTTCAAAATCCTTTTTGCGCTCTCCCATGGCCTGAGACAATTTCATTATTTTTCTTGGAGGCTTTAGATGTAGGAGCTTTAAATTTGTTGTCTTCTTCTGGTTGTATTCTTTGATCTTCCTCATCACCAAGGTCATAAGAAAATACCTTTTCACCCAGAAAGCAAGATTCTATAGTCTCATTTTTTCCCCATTTGCTCATTTTCACAGCCAATTACTTGACTTTTGAGCTCTTTGTTAAGTGAAGGGTATACCACCCCAAGTTTCAAGGGTTTTGTGCAGCTGTTTTCGGAGATATTTCCAGGGACATGTAAATTTTCAATTCTTCCAAAGTAATATGATCAACATAGAGGTGTTTACTACTCTCTTGGCCTGTGCTCTGGTCTGTGGGCAACCACAAACACTCTTTTCTGCCTTGGAACTGGGAGGAGGAATGCCTCTCCACTGCTGCCACAAGCTCCACCATGCCAACACTCTTTCTCACCCCAGTACTACTACCCAGGACTGTGACCCAGATCTGCTGCTTAATTCCCCCATCATCCATAGGCCAAGAGCTCCAGATGCAGCCACTGCACTCTAAGGTACATTAAGATTGGCCTTCTAGCTGTTAAACACATGGGAAACGCTATCAATAAGCAAACATTCAATTAATAAATTTTTATTAAGGGTCTACTATATGGCAGACACTGTGCTAAGTGCTATCTCTTTACTAGACTCTGTCAATCCTGGAATGTTTTCTTTCCACAAATTTATCTCTTAACTTTTTGAGTTTCCCTCACAATTCAGCTTAAATTATATTTTTTTAGGAGAGGCCTTTAAAGATTTCCTCTCATTTCCTTCATTTCTCTTGCCATTCTCTACCTTCTCTAATTACTTTCCAGTTATTCCATATGTATCATTTTGTATCAACAATGCTACTTGCAGACTTGCAGCTGCTGTGGGATGTGAGACCAATAATACCAGCACACAGGAGACCTGCTAGCACAAGTTCTTTGATATGCCTTTCTAAAAGAAAGCAACTTTAAAAGGGTCAACAATCTTACCTTAATCAAACACATGTGTGTGTCTGTGTATATATGTGCATGTGTGTATATGTGTGTATGCAGTTTAAATATATATGCATGCGTGCATATGTGCATATGTGTATGCATATGTACATGCATATGTATGTCTATATGCATGTATATGTATATATGTATGCACAAATGCACATGTATGCATATGTGTGTATTTATGTATTGTGTCTAAGTGTGTGTATATATGTGTGTGTGTGTACATACACACATATATACCCACACACATACATACATACATACACACATGTGTATACACACATATACACACACCTACCTACCTATTTGTCTGTATGTGTATATGTATATGTATGCGTATATGAATATGTATACATACATCTATATGTGTATGTCTTTGTGCATATGCATGGGTGTATGTGTATTTGTAAGTATGCATATCGTATGTGTATCTGTGTATGTATGTGTATATGCATATGTACATGCATACATAAATGCATCCACACATTTATACACATAATGCATGCATATATCCACATACATATACATACACACCTACATATTGTGCATACATGCACACATATGTACATCCACACATTTACACACACTAATACATATATATGTATACATATATCTATACATGTATGTATAGCCACGCACATACACACGCACACATACACATACATCTAAACACACTTACATACATGCATACATATACACATATATACACATACATATGTGTGTATACACATATATACAAAACATACATATATACATATATTTATCTATACACATATGTATACATGTATGTATACCTACATACATACATACATACATACATACACGTGTGTGTGTGTGTGTGTGTATAAATTCACTTAGTTCAAGGGAAAAGTCAGCACCCTGAGCTTTAGAGAAAATACAAACAGAAATTACAAGCAGAAATTACATAAATAGAGCAAATACAAACAGCAAAGACCAACAGACCAGGCTTCTAACCAACCAAAAGCAATACATATATAGTTACCAGAGAGAGAAGCACCAACATCTGGGTTTTTCAAAGCCTGCAGGCTCCTTAACAGCTATCTAGAGTCTCATCTGGCTAAATCACATGAACACTCTTCCAACGAGTTATCCCCAAAGCAAAATACTAACCTCAGAGTATATAGACACTTATTTTCATGTGGTATCCCTCATTAGAATGTAAACTACATGGGAGTTATAACCCATTTTTGCACTTTTTTTTGTATCTTAAGCACCTCTCACAATTCCTGCTACATAGTAAGCATTTAGTAAATGCTTGATGAATGATTGACTATTTACTTGCAATCAATCAATGAAGTGAGAGACGTGGAACAAGGAGGCAACCCTAGGAGACTGGTCAATGGTGATGCCTTTAACAGAAATAGAGACAAGTTTCTAAGAATTAAGGGTTTCAGAGGCAAGATAATCAGATCAGTTTTGGAAGTTTTAAGTTTGAGATGCCGGCAATAAATACATTTAGAAATTTCCAATAAGTAACTGATGATGCAAGATTGAAACTTTAGGAGGATGGGGGGAGGACTGTTGTTACATATACAGATTTGTGTCTTCATAAGACTGATAGTCAAATACATGGAAGGTGATGAAGTAACAAAAGGATTGTGTAGAGAGATAAGAGATGAGGACCTAATCTGGAACTATGGGGAACACTCGCATTTAAGGGACATGATATATATAATATAGTTGGTGGCATTCAAATGAATTAAAAACCTGTTCCAAGCCGAGGCACCACCTCTGCCACTGATGTGTTGAGCACAGCCCCTGTAATCACTAACAACAGGTTCAGTGAGCCCAACCTAAAATTAGGTACCTGTTCTAGCAAACTGGTGCAAACTGGCTGATTCCCACCACTGATATAATGAGCCAGCAAAGGAAACTGAGAAAGAGCAATGATATCATTAGGAGGAGAACCAGAAGAAAATATTACCTCAAAAATGAAGAGAGAAAAGAGTATTCAGCAGGAGTGGGTTCTCAGAGGGAGCAAATGCAACAGATAGGTCAAGAAGTATGAGGACTTACAAAAGATCATGAGAGTGACAATTAAAAGATCGCTGACAATATTGAATAGGACAGTTTTGTTTGAGGGATGAGTTTCAAAATTATATTTTAAACATTTGTGAAGGGAGTTAGAGGAGAGGAAGTGGAAACTGTGATCATAGATTTTTCCAAAGGAGTTTGACTGAGAAGGGAGGGGAGGTGTTGGGATGATAGATTAAAACTATGATAGGGTCTTGTGAAGGTTTTTTTTCAGGATAAGGCTAAACTTGGATGTGTCTGAAGATGAACGGGAAGAAAATTTGAAGATTGAAGAGAAAGGGAATAAATGAAAATAAATGTAATCTGCTAGAGAAGAGAGGAGAAGATGGGTTCAAACACACATGAAGAAGGGTTGATCTTGGCAAGGAGAAGAGTTACCTCTGTCAGAGGTTGAAGGAAAGGAGGAAAGAGTTGGAATATGATGTCAAGAAGATCTGAGGTAAAAAGAGAGGGAGAAAATTGAACTCACATTGAAGGGCCTTGATTTTCTCAGCAAGTAAGAAACAGGGTAATTAGTTGAAAGAGATTGGGGACAAGTAGGTATGGGAAATTTAAGGAGGAAAATAAAAATGCAAATCAGTCATATGTAGAGTGAGATAGGGAATCAGTTATGGAGGGATAAAAGGACTTCCTTGATTTTACCATGGCCCTGTTGAATTTGGATAGCATGAATTTGTGAAGTCCCCAGTCAACATAGATGTGAGTCTTTGCATACACGGATTTAACAGATCTTGTGTAGAAGCAGAGGATTCAGGGTCTAAGGGTCAAACTGAAAAGAGATAAGTGGTTATAAGACAAGTGGATCAAGGCATTCAAGAGAAGATGACAGTATAGAGTTGAAATGACTACCTACTATGTTGAAATTTTAGATGGAGAAAAGTGAAGTGAGAGGAGGTATAATGGTCTAAGGAAATACTAAAGTATATAGAGATATGATATTCTGATGAGGGGAAAGATCAGGTTTAATAGGGAAGAGGAATAAGGAGTAGAATGATAGGAAGTAGAATGATATGGTCAGATAAAGGAATTTCAGAGTTTTAAATTAGTGAATGGAATTCATTTGGGTAATGGTGAGATCTAGTGTGTGACTTTCCATGTTTGATTGAGGTAAAATGAAGAAACAAGTCATGGTATTTAAAGAACATGCAGAATTGTGATGTTGGTGAACTTGATAGAGCATTTATGTGAATATTAAAATCCTTTATTATAAAGATCAGAAATTAAGGAGGAAAGAGAGATTATAAGCCAGGGGTTGAATTCCTTGAGAAAAGAAGGAAAATAACTTGAGAGTTGGTATACTGTAGCTGCTATAATTTGGATTGGGTAGTAACTTTTGATTGAGAATATTACAAGGAGAAGAGACTGCTGAGTTATGGAGGTAAAAGGAGAAAGCAACAGTAGAGAGCCAATAGTATTATGACTCTTCCCCCAGTGTCAGTATGTAGGTGGCTTAAGAGAAGGTACAGCCAATATTGGATTGGATGGCTGGAGAGATTATCTTGAGAATGGGCTGGGGAAAGAAGAAGGTACCCAGAGTTTGAGTGAATGCTACAATATCCTCAAAATGTGATCATCCATCCTCTGACATCTCCCATAATGGGAAATTACTTCTCATATGTCTTATCAGTTTATTCACTCAGTATCACAGAGGAAAGGAAGATGCTGGGGGAACCATAGACAAGGCAAGTAAGTATTGATAGTGGAGGAGCAAGTAAAGAGAATGGGATATTTTTCCACTATCCTCTGCCTTTAACCTAAGTATTAAGTCACTTAGCAACTAGGGTTGGAGAGGTAGGAAGACAAAAGGAGATACTAAGGAACTCCAGTGGCAAATCGCACCTCTATCCAAAAAGTACTAAGGGGAAATGTATTAGCTATAGTGTGGGGTACAGGAAAAGTAGACAAGCAACTTTCTGCTCAAGGAGTTCAAAACTTACTTCAGAGAGGCAAGGCTTAAATATAAAATTATTAGGAAATGAAAGTAAATTGAAATATATTATGCAATAAGATATGATCATTGAATCATAGAACATAGAATATTAAATTTGGAAAATGCTCAGAACAAAGACTTTTAGAGCTAGAAGGGACCTAAGAGCATAAAACTTTGAGTATGTGCATATCTGTGTGTGTTTGAGAGAAAGAGAGGGAGAGAGAGAAAGACAGAGAGAGAGAGAGAGAGAGAGAGAGAGAGAGAGAGAGAGAGAGAGAGGGAGAGAAGAGGATAACGCATGACAAAGTTTACTAGAAAAGAATAGACAAGATTCCCTTTATGCAAATAAATTCAAATTGTTATGTAAATTTATCTAAAGAGACAAGGGGTGGCAGAACCCTGCTAGCAATAATAATTCAGTGCTGCCACTTTCTTTAGAGTAGTGCAACTTCCTAGAATCCCTTAGCCTGCTCATGCTCAGTAGAAGTTTTATTATCCTTTCCAGGAATTAAGATTATGGGACATGGATCAACCCTTTGGGATCCCTGAGTCCTCCTCTCTCCCGTCCTCCATTCCAAATGACCATGACAAGAGGAAACTGGGCACCCTTAAGTGAAAGCTTTCCAGCAAAGCATGGCTGACATTGCTTCATTATGAAGATGCATGGGGTGCCTAGTTGCTAATGAATGCCGGTGCTCCAAAGGATAAACTCGGCTTCTCTCTGATACAATTTAACATCGTATTTCCCTAATTTGAGGCTGATTTAGTCACTGGGGTATTTGGACGCCTCTTCTATGGTGCCGATAGTTAATTAAACAGATGTTGCAGAGGGAATCATTAATTTTAGTGCTGCAGATGGGAGCGGAATGACTTTGCGAAGTTAATGTTTCAGCAAAACAATAGGCTTCTGTCATCAGTTGGTATAAACCAAGTAAATTAAGAGAACAAGTAGAGTAGAGAGGTTGCTTTGAAGAAATATCAATTACTCATTTGAGTCTTTGCCCAGTCTTACTTTTCATCACTATAAGAGAACACTAATGGAGTATAGAGAGTGGAGAGTAGGGAGAGGGGAATTGGGGGATTTTAGCTGTCCAAAGGTGTTAATATTCCTTGTATTCGTTTGGTATATGACACTGAATGACCTGGTAAGATCAACTGAAAGAAGCCATATAGTCTGGAGAACACAAACTAGAGGACGGGAAGCATGGGATACATTCCTAGAAATATTGCTTAAAGTGATAACACTTTTGAACTTTAAGACAGCTTAACTTAGAGCAAAGCAAGTTAGAACAAAGACAATAGAACACTACCACTTAAATGTAGCATGGACTATAGAATATTAAAGCTGGGAGGGATCTAAAAATTTGTTTAATCCAACTCTCTCACTTTGAACTGGATGGAAATGAATCAGCAAATGTCTTGCCCAAGATTAGAAACCTATTTTGTCATGTGGCTGTGACTGGAACCCAGATTTTTCAATGACCAACCAAATGCTCTCTTCAACATGCTATATTGTTCCTCTTGGTATTGTTTTCTATTACTTAATTTGTTTGGCCTTACAATGCTAGAATTCGTGGGGTCATGCCTACAATTCAAGTATTCTGCAACCAGAAACCACTTACATATTTACTTTTGCCCTTGCTTCAGAATATTTCACCTTTTCTAAAAAGAGTTGACCAATGGACCAGAGCCCACTGACAGAGAGAAGAGAGACAATTCCTCAGTGTTAAGTGTTGTGATCTTTAGACTATTGTAGTCATCTACAGTTGCTACTAGTGGGCATATCCCCAACATTCAGGCTCATCATTGAAACTACATTGAAATATTCTTCATGCTTTCTTCTAATGCATGGTGTCATATGCCATGGCATGTTATATCATAATAAGTTCTAGTAATTATAAAACATAAGGATGCACTACTGATGTATACTAGTGTGCATCTATATTTGACTCACATTATGTGATGAATATTTTTTGCATCAGAATCAGAAAGTCAGAGATTTTTCTGGGCCAACCTAGGAATCCTCCTATAAGATCCTTGAAGTGTATCTATGCAGTCCCCACCAGGTGACTTCCAATAATGAAGTTCACTACATCTCAAGGTGACCCATTCTACATTTGGATAAATTTCATTGTTAGGAAGTTTTTTTTCCACCTTCTATTGAGCTATGCGTATTTCCCTCCTGTTATTCAAAATTCCTCATAGATTATAGCTTGCTTGCTCACATTCTCTATTGCTCTCTGTGTGATATTTATTTTTAATTCCTTAGAGACTGTATTCTATGAATTACTGAAATATAGCAACACAACTGTAGGATGCAATATGCTCAAATCTAAATTATCTTGAACCTGAAGGAATCCATATTTGATGATTCAGAAGGCACTTTTACTATTTCAGTATTAGCACCACACAGTGTGAATTCATATTTTATGGGCCATAATATAATAATTATATAAATATGAATTTATGACTGGCAGCTTTCCATATATTAGTGCAAGGCATTATAGTAAAAGAGTTTTGAGCTATCATTTCATTATGCATGCTTCTCAATTAAGTAGCATCTTGCCAATACAATAAGTGATTTTCATTCAACGAGCATTGATGAAGTTCCTATTTGTTTTAAAACTTCACACTAGGCATTAAAAGGAACACAAACGCAAAAAGACATCACTCTTTTTTAAATTTATTTAATATATTTAGTTTTCAGCATTGATTTTCACAAAAGTTTGAATTACAAACTTTTTCCCCATCTCTACCCTCCCCCCACTCCAAGATGGCATATATTCTGGTTGCCCCATTCCCCAGTCAGCCCTCCCATCTGTCACCCCACTACTGTCCCATCCCCCTTTCCTTACTTCTCTTGTAGGGCAAGATAAATTTCTATGCCCCATTGCCTGTGTATCTTATTTCCTAGTTGCATGAAAAAACTTTTTTTTTGTTGTTGTTTTTGAACGTCTGTTTTTAAAACTTTGAGTTCCAAATTCTCTCCCCTCTTCCCTCCCCACCCACCCTCCTTAAGAAGGCAAGCAACTTAACATAGGCCACATGTGTATAATTATGTAAAACCCTTCTACAATACTCATGTTGTGAAACATTAACTATGTTTTGCTTCTTCCTAACCTATCCCCCTTTATTGAATTTTCTCTCTTGACCCTGTACCTTTTCAAAAATGTTTGTTTTTTATTACCTCTTCCCCCCATCTGCCCTCCCTCTTATCATCCCCCCTTTTTTATCTTCTTCCTCCTTCTTTCATGTGGAGTAAGATACCCAATTGAGTGTGTATGGTATTCCCTCCTCAGGTCAAATCCGATGAGAGCAAGATTGACTCATTTCCCCTCACCTGCCCATTCTTCCATTCCTACAGAACCACTTTTTATTGCCACTTTTATGAGAGATAATTTAAACCATTCTATCTCTCCCTTTCTCCCTCTCTCAATATATTCCTCTCTTATCCCTTAATTTGATTTTATTTCTTAGATATCATCCCTTCATATTCAACTCACCCTGTGCCCTTTGTGTGTGTATATATATAAATATACACACATATATATACCTACATATATACATACATAGACACACGCATATGTATATATATGTATACACACACACACACACACACATATATATATATATATGCATATTCCTTTCAGCTACTATGATATTGAGGTCTCATGAATTATACACACCATCTTTCTATGTAGGAATGTAAACAAAACAGTTCAACTTTAGTAAGTCCCTTATGATTTCTCTTCCTTGTTTCCCATTTCATGCTTCTCTTGATTGTTGTGTTTGAAAGTCAAATTTTCTATTCAGCTATGGTCTTTTCACTGAGAAAGCTTGAAAGTCCTCTATTTTATTGAAAATCCATATTTTGCCTTGGAGCATGATACTCAGTTTTGATGGGTAGGTGATTCTTGGTTTTAATCCTAGCTCCATCGACCTACGGAATATCATATTCTAAGCCCTTCGGTCCCTTAATGTGGAAGCTGCCAGATCCTGTGTTATCCTGATTGTTTTTCCACAATATTCAAATTGTTTCTTTCTGGCTGCTTGTAGTATTTTCTCCTTGACCTGGGAGCTCTGGAATTTGGTGACAATGTTCCTAGGAGTTTTCTTTTTGGGATCTATTTGAGGAGGCGATCTGTGGATTCTTTCAATTTCTATTTTACCCTCTGGCTCTAGAATATCAGGGCAATTCTCCTTGATAATTTCTTGAAAGATGAGATCTAGGCTCTTTTTTTGATCATGGCTTTCAGGTAGTCCAATAATTTTTAAATTATCTCTCCTGGATCTATTTTCTAGGTCAGTGGTTTTTCCAATGAGATATTTGACATTGTCTTCCATTTTTTCATTCCTTTGGTTCTGTTTTATAATATCTTGATTTCTGATAAAGTCACTAGCTTCCACTTGCTCCAATCTTATTTTTAAGGTAGTATTTTCTTCAGTGGTCTTTTGGACCTCCTTTTCCACTTCGGTAATTCTGCCTTTCAAGGCATTCTTCTCCTCATTGTCTTTTTGGAGCTCTTTTGCTATTTGAGTTAGTCTATTTTTAAGGTGTTGTTTCCTTCAGTATTTTTTTCAGTATTTTTTGGGGTCTCCTTTAGCAAGTCATTGACTTGTTTTTCATGGTTTTCTTGCATCATTCTCATTTCTTGTCCCAATTTTTCCTCTACTTTTCTAACTTGCTTTTCCAACTCCTTTTTGAGCTCTTCCATGGCCTGAGACCAGTTCATGTTTTTCTTGGAGGCTTTTGGTGTAGGATCTTGGACTTTGTTGACTTCTTCAGGCAGTATGTTTTGGTCTTCTTTGTCACCAAAGAAGGATTCCAAAGTTTGAGACTGAATCTGGGTTTGTTTTTGCTGCCTGGCCATGTTCCCAGCCAACTTACTTGACCCTTGAGTTTTTCGTCAGGGTATGACTGCTTGTAGAGCAAAGAGTACTTTGTTCCAAGCTTGAGGGGATGCACCATTGATTTCAGAGCTATTTCTATACAGCCAGCGCTGCCATACCAGCACTCCTCCTTCCTCAAGAACCACCAACCCCGACCTGATGCAAATCTTCAGCAGGCTCTGCACTCCTACTCTGATACACCAAATAATTCCTCCCACCTGGTGGGCCTGGGGCCAGAAACAACTGCAGCTGTAGTTCTGTAGCTTCACCTCCCCTGCTGCCCCTGGGGTGGTGGCCAAACTATGAACTCTGTCCCCAGCAGCTTTTCCCACTAACCTTCTCTGTTGTCTTTGGTGTTTGTGGGTTGAGAAGTCTGGTAACTGCCACAGCTCACTGATTCAAGGTGCTAGGGCCTGTCCTGCCCGGCTCCTGGTCTGGTTAGTGCTGCTGCCTCCCACACTGAGCTCTGCTCCCCTCCACTTCGTGCATGATAGACCTCATCCAGCGACCATCCAGGCTGTCCTGGGCTGGATCCCTGCTTCCCTCTGCTATTTTGTGTGTTCTGCAGTTCTAGAATTTGTTCAGAGCCATTTTTTTAGGTTTTTGGAGGGACGTGGTGGGGAGCTCAGGCAAGTCCCTGCTTTCCAGCTGCCATCTTGACTCCACCCCCCAAGACACCACTCTTTAACCTCAATGAATTTATACTACCAATCCTGGAATTGTCAATCTGTTTTTTCAATCAACAAAGTCAGACTCAATCATATTCAACATAATTTTAGCTTGATTATTTTCCATTCTACAGGTGTTTCTGTATTGCAGTAAGTCATGGAATATGAAGTCTCAAAGAAATTAAATAAATATCACCCAAGAAGCAACAGAGAAGTGCATGGTCAACCTGAACAAGCCACAATATCTAATCAACTAGAAATTTTGAATAACTTATGGAAAATATGTCATCATGGAAATGTATGCTAGGAAGAGAAGATGAAGAGAAGAGGAAGAGGTGGAAGATAAATAGCAATAGAACTCTACTGGAAAGAGTACATCAGGAGAAACTGAGAAAGGCCTCTTGCATGCTGTGTGGACACTGCAAACTTTCAGGAGAACATGGACAAGGCCCACATAGGAAGGGCAGGCATGTGTGAGTTGGGATTTACATCACTGGAGTCAACAATAAATTCTCTTAGATCACAGAAGTATTCGAACACCTGACTTCATTACATTCTGTTTTAAAAATTCAGAGTCTATGTATAGTAGCAGTACATTTAATGAATTATAATATCGCATCCTTGGGCCATTCTGCATAACAGATTTTTCCTCCTCAAATGGAGACTAGGAATACAGATGAATCCATGGATGAGGAATGCGGGCACTAGGCAATAATCTTGCTATAATGTCTGTGTAGAAAGCCAAGCTACATAATAGTTTTTTTTTAAAGCAACCTTCAAATTATCAAGTGGAGTTATTTCACATGATCTTCAATGACTGAATCTGTTTCAGAATTGCAGCTCATTTGTTCCTATGTAGGTCATGCCTTTAGCGATGGGTTCCACCAGAAGACTGAGGAGAATATTCAATTCCTAACTCTGCCATTTAATCACTAAGCTACCCTGGCCAAGTCCTTTCCTGTATTTGGAACTCAGAATACTTATATTCAAAATGAAGGAGTTTCATTATCTAAGTGTTTATCAGAAGAGCTGAAATAAATTTACACACATGGACAGGCACGATTCCGTTGTGATCAGCATCGTTGGGAGGAACAACTAAATTAATTAGATCACAGACCCCTTTGCATGTTTGAGTATATTGCACTCTTATCTTTTTTTTAATTTAAATTTGGAATCTGCATATGTCTTAAAGGTCCATTGAAGACCTAAAATTCTGGGACTATCTCTTCTTCCTCAGATTAAAAACCTGTTCACCCACTATCCTCCCGGGAGTTGGCAAAGTCATCATTATAAAGCCATTCTCCTGAGTCCCCTAATCTATTTCCTAGCTCACTGAGCCACCCTGTCCTGGCTGGGTGATACTGGATAAAAGATTTTACAGAGGGGCAAAGCAGCATTGATACGTAATGATTATTGTGCTGGATCTCAGCACGGGAGCAGGCATTCCAGCTGTGCAGAGCCTGCTCATGTGCTGTGACTGCAAGTGCCCTGATTAAATCCTTATGTACATAGTTCCCCAGGGGGCCCCATTCAGTTATCCCACTGACTCAGCTAGGAGAACAACTCTTGTTGCTGTTAATCAGTGAGAGAGTCTTAGAAGGGTCACATGCTATTATACTTACCAGCTCCTGGTCATAATTAATTTCTCCCTTCCTCCACCCTGAAGATGGTACTTTTCCCCTACCTCTACTTTCTATTGTCTCTCATCCCATCTCTTCTACCTTAATCATTTAGATAGATACTCTCACTATAGACATGTCTTCCATTGCCAATCCATCCTATCTATGGATTCTGGCCAACATTTTCATATACAACTAAGATTATGAGTGAATGGTATGAAGGTTGAATAATATCTTTTTTCTGATCAATGGCCTCTGCCATTGGGCTATTTCTTTAAATTTTTGTTTTTGATTTAAGTGGCTAGAGCAGGCATATAACTTTGAACAAACAGCTTGAAAGCAATTAGATTAGTCCTCTGAGCAGGAAGTGAAGAAACAAGAATATTAATATGCACTTAAAAATAAAACCTTAATTGCTGGCAAAAGTATTTCTGGTTGGCAATTATTTTAGTATGATGGCAAATTGTTCAGCTTATTCTAAAAGGCAGGTCTACTGATGCCTTTACTTAGAAGATATCTAGATGGAAAGGATTGTCTTTTAAAGTTCTGAACAGACTGCAGCATGCTGAGGACATTAAATAAATATGAAACACTCCCCATCAAACAAAGAATAATTCTTTGGAGTAGGCTAGAGGGCACTGTACATGCCTAGGCCCCCTATCTCAGTTTTAGTCAACTTCTAAAATTACCAAACTATATTTGCTCATCCTAACACCCACCCTATTCTTCCTCTATCTCTGCCCCCAGCAGCATCTAACAACTATATATGTCTTTGTTAGAATTTATCTTGGAAGTGCATTTTGATTAGAAAGAACTACAAGTAAAAATAATGCATACATTGTTGTGATTACCAGTCTCAGAATAGGTCTTCTTTCTTATTTATTTATTGCATTTTTTAGTTTATCCTAGGGTTTCGAGAAGTCAGTTTAATGTGGATGGAGAGCTCTAACAGGGGCTACAGGATGCTCAGCCAGAAAGGGACCTTAGAGATCATCCAATATGACTTCTTTATTGTATGGGGGAATATGAGAATCTAAGATGTGATTCAACTTACCAACATCCACTAGGTTGTTAGTAGCCCACCTGTAACTTGAAATATCTAAGATCTATAGAAGACAGCTATCTAACAACCTGCATTTTCTTGTTAACTATAAAATCGGGGATCAGGGAAGAAAAAGAAAAAAAACACTAGACAATTTAATTAAATGTCAAATAAAATAATGTCTTCTTTGATATGTAGGGGGATGATACCTATTTCTGGCGCCATTATGGTGGAAGAACATTTGGAGGCTTAAAATCATTTCCAGACCAAGTTGAATTTATGTCAATGGAGAATGGAGCCTAGGCTCACTGTCTCTAGAATTGAAAGGGACCTTTAAAATAATCAGTTATAAGATCATAAGATCATAGATTTAGAGTGTGGAGGGACATATAAAGTCATCTAATCCAACCCTCTCATCTTACAGATAGAGAAACTAAGGCCGCAACAAATCCAAGATAACAAGTAAGAAGTGGCAAAGGAGATATTTGTTCTTCTCATTCCAAATTCAATTTTGTTTGCTTATCCAATACTTCCAAGAACTATACCTCACCCCTACATAATTTGTTCTTTACGGAGAAATATTAATAAAAAGATAATGAAATGTGTCATCATTTATTATACTTTTGGAATTTATTATGATTTTAATAGATTTTGTTTTACTTTTTCAATGCTTAGGTCTCAGAAATATGAGTTGTGTTACTGAAAGTAAGGTAACAATTTTATCTAGTACATGTACTGGTTACCTTTATAGAACATGGGATGTTTGAAAGAGAAGGGAACTTAGAGGTAGTTTAGTTCAATCATCATTTTATAAATTAAGAATCTAAAGGCTGTTAAGGAGTAGTGACCTGACCAAGCACACACAATAAATTAATCACAAAGCCAGAACTAGAATCTTTGCACTACATTATGTTCCTCTTTATTATGTCAGTGTTAGAGGAAAAGGGACATCTTGAAATGTATCTTTAAAGAGTTGTGGAATTTGGATTGAAAGAATATCACAAAGATGCCTATTCTACGTAGGGAGAAAAGGAGGAAATGAAGTGAGATGTCTGCTTTTTGCAAAACTGTGAGCACTTGTCTCCTGTCTTCATCCTACCCAAAGGATCTGGAGAAAGATTTGATCAGGGCAATCAGAAAAAGCAAATAAGTTAGCCCTAATACTTACACACACACACACACACACACACACACACACACACACACACTCAAGGCACTGATGTTGGATTCAGAGGCAGTCACCCTAATTCTGTCACCTGTAACCTTGGCAAGTTATTTTAATCTCTCTGAGAGTCAGTTTCTTCAGCAGTAAATGAAAGAATTGCACTAAATTACCCCTAAAGTCTCTTCTAAACTCTAAATTAATGGTCCTATTTCAGACCCAAGGCCTGGCCTCTGGTTCTTGAGTTCATGACTCTGCTTTGATCCATGGTGTGATTATTCACATTGCACCTCAACTTGATCTGGTAAATTACCTTCCCAAAAAGAGGTTGTCATAGACTTTCAGGAAAGCAGAGCCTGGTGGTATCCCCCACAATCTCCTTCCATTGTGGCAGCTAAAAATCACAGAAACCAGCCACCTGCTCACACACCTCTGTAATACAGAAAACATATTCAGTGCAACTTGGGTTTGAAGCTTCCTTAAACTCCTCAGTAATGAACCTCAGCAAAACAGCACATACTAATTCTTTATTTAATTAACTGGAGGTGTGAATTAATGAGCTTAGATGAGGCATTTGAATCATGACTTACCCCCATCCTCACCCCCATTCACATACATGTGAGAATTCATTCTTTCTTTCCTCTCAACTTGCCAACAACTCCCTTCTACTGATATACAGAAATAATCAATGGTATATTCTCATCTGTTTTATAAGAGCAACCAATTTCAATGCCCAGAAAGTAATTATGAATCTAGCAATCCCAATTCAGAATAAATCTCTCTGAAGTATATTCTCCTCTGTCTGTAAACAGCATCTTTCTTCCAAATAACCATGAAGACTGTACATAGTATTAGGAGATTTAAACAATACACACACACACACACACACACACACACACACACACACACACAGAGTGTACCAACCTAAATAAGAGAAAAAGTGGGTGGTACTCTAAATACTTACTGCAGAAAGAGGCTCAAGTCTGTCTGCTACCTTGTTAGGGAGATTTCATTCTTGGAGTTACTTCTCTAGAGCTCAACCATTGAACCTTGATGGGAATTTGCCTAATTTTCTTTTTTCAGGAAATTAAGCATTACAATCAATATTCTTAACTATTATTAGTAGTTAAATTCTGATCTTAGCCCTGACAGAGGAAGGGATATATAGATAGATATAGATAGATAGCTATACACACATGTATATGCATATGTGTATGTGTGTATGTATATATGTACATTTGTGTATATGCACATGTGTGTATATACATACACACATATGTGTGTATACATACACGTACACATATTCCACGAACAGTGTTTGAATGTGAACTATATGAGGGTAGTCAACAAATATGTCTCTGTATGAGCTAAGGGACATTGCTAAGGCAGTGTGGTATAGTGAGCATCATTACCACTACTCTGGCTTTATACTCAGGAAATGTGAGTTCAAATGCCAGTTCTTCCACTGCCTATAAAAACTTCAGCAAATTGTTTAACTTCTCAGGGCCTCAATTTCTCTATCTGAAAACAAGACGGTGGGAGATTATTTCTAGGATTCCTTATAGCTCTTCATATTATCCTATGATCACAAATTTGCTAAGTTTCAGAATCTAGAATCTAGTTGCTAACATCCATCTGGGTTGGTGAAGTAAGAACTTATATTTAAGGTCAAAGATTGCTTTAGATATTAATAGCTGGGTACTATCTATTATTCTGACCCATTTATAATCCTAGATTGCAAGACTGACTAGATTTTCCTGATATTTTCTAGTATAAGGCTTCAACCATAAGTCTTCTGGATTGTAGAACATTTTACCATAATATTTGAGCTGCTATTTATCAAATATAAAAGAAATTTACCCTATAAGTTAGAATGGTTGAAGTCTAGTCTTTAACACTCATTAACCTTGGGTTTTTAAGTAATTCAGTTCTTTGTGGGTCTCAATTTCTTTATCTGTTAATCGAGAGAGTGTACAATGTAATTATTTAAGATCCTTAATGACAACATTTTATGTTCTAACATTCTATATTTTCAAGTTTTCTCTAATGCTAAATTCCCTTGCAAATAATCCAAAAGGTTTAGTATGGAAATAAGTCTGCACTAGAAATGGGAAGAAAAAGACCTTATAAGCAGGGGCTGAAATGATGCAAAACACTCGTTATCTAACAGTAGTGACTTTGGTACGTACTACATCTGATGTAAATTCTTCTGGGTCACTTCCACCTGACAGCTTGTCACCTTATATGGGGCCAAAGCTGTTTTCACAGTGGGACCAAAAGCATTTTTCAATGTGCCACGAAATTCTACAATGCTGATCCCTAAGTGACTTCTAGCTGCTTCCATAAAACAAGCTGAAGTGGTCCCTTTTCCACCCATCATCTGCCATCAATGGTGGCCTTCACTGGAAGTAATTGATTCCTAGTCACTTCAGAGCCCTAATTAAAAGTGCACTGAATTAAATGAAAATGTACTGAAGACAATTAGCTCTCTCTTTTGTCTTTCTACTCAAATCCCTAATGCAGAGCAGTCAGGTGTCATGTTCCAACCAGTCTCCATGAGGTGATGATTACTGAAGAGGGCAAAGTTGGAAAGATTCAAATAGACTTACAGAATATTCTTCAGAGAGCCTTGTTCCAGCCTTTCCAAGTTCATGGTATCACACCATTCACCATGTAACTTTTCAGATCTCTCTTTCTTAGTATGTCCCTATTGTCCTAAATGTTCCTTAGTTTTCAGTTAAATCAGCGTGGAATTGATACTCACCCCAATATCTCCTATTCTCATTACCACTTGAGGTCTAGACTATAGTAATAGTTTCCTGTCTCATTTTTCTGCCTCTAGTCTTTTTTCTCCTTAATTCATCCTACTCACCACTGACAGTTTCATCTTCTAAAAAGAGTACTTTCATCAGAAGCCTCTTTTCAAAAATTTTCACTGATTTCTCCTTGCCTACAGGATCAGTTCCAAATCCCTTTTTCTGACATTCAAGGTCCTCTTCATTACAGTCCTAAAGAGTACTTGATTTATAATCAAATGGCCTAGAGTCAAATCCTAGTGTCTTAGAAAAGTCATATTACCCAGCTTGCCCTGAACCAGTTTCTTCATTTGCAAAATGAGGATGGAAATAGTCAATGGCTAAGAGGGCAGGGTACTCTAGGAGGAAAGTTTTACTTCTAGGTATGTTATTAGTGAAACTCTAAATTGGTCCAAGCATTGTGGAAACATTTTGGAATTCTGTGAGAGGAGTTACTGAATTATTTATCTCATTAAATAAGAATTGCCCTTAGTGGACGTGTGTGTATGCATATATATGTATGTGTATATACATGCATATTTATATATGTATGTATGTTCGTGTATACATGTATATGTATATATGTATATGCATGTTTATGTGTGTATTAATTTGTGTGTATAGATATAGGTTTGTATGTGTACATATGTATGTATATACATATATATGTATATATAGTACCAGAAAGACAAGGCAGAACTAAGTTTCTCATATATACTCAAGTAAACACAAAAGTTAAGTTAAAGAGGAAGGGAGGAAAAGAAAGAAGGGAAGAAAGGAAGGAAGGAAGACAAGAGAAATTAAGAGAAATTTGAGAAGTCTCCTATGAAGTGATACCTAGCCAAGACAAGACACACAACATTGGCATAATGAAAATCAGTACTAAAACACATCAGAATTCATATTAATATATTTATTAGGATTTATTCATAAAGTATTTTTCTTAGGCCGAGAGTTGGAAGAAACGTTGGTGGTCATCTAGTACAATGCCTCCATTTTTTGGTTCAGAAAGCTAAGACTAATGCATATTGTTACTTGTACAAAGTCACATGGGCAGTAAGCATAAGAAATAGCATTTGAATCCAGGCCTCTGATTCCATGAACCAAGTTTTTCTTTTTTCCAGAAAACACCGAAAACATTAATAAAATAAAATAAAATGAAAAATGACAGTTGACTATCTAGAGTATATTATTTTGTGCTGGGTATCACTTTTTTAAAGATTGCATTGTTAATCCCCAGGGTGTCCTGCAGAAGTTGGCCAGGATGGTTAATTAACTTGAAATAACTTTAATATGTGGGTCAGTTAAAGGGGTTGAGAAAGTCCAGTATATCTTTTCAAGTATTTGAAGGGTTTTTCTTGTTGATGAGGGGTTAGATTTGTTATATTTAGTTCTAGAAGGCATAACTAGAAACAATGGATAGAATTTGTAAAGAAGACTATTCTGTCTTGATGTAGGGAAAAACTTCCTCACTATAGAGACTTATGGTTGGATGACCATTTGGATGCATTTTATGGGTTTGACTAGATGGTCTCCAAGGTCTCTTCTGTCTTTGTGATTCTATCATGAAATTTTCACCATAGTTTCCCTAGAATTAAATAGAAACTCCTGTCATCCTAATTTCTAGCCAAATAGACTACTTACCCTGCCCAATATGGCTCCCAGAATGCACCTGCAACTACAGCTTCCACGCCTCCATTTTAAAATGGATGACATCTTTCTTTTCATAGTTATCAGTAATTTCAGATCAGCCTACACACTATTAGCAATCAATTAATCTGTAATTATACTTAGGGGAAAGATCTCTGGGCTATAAATCAGGAGGGCTGAGTTTAAATCTCAACTTCCACTAACTGCAACTTTAACCACATTGTATCTTCTCTCTGGTCTTTAGTTTGTTCATTTGTAAAATGAAGGATTTGACCAAGATTATTTGTACTTTTCTTCTAATCTTAAAATGTTATATTCTAACAGTTTACATTCTTGTTTTCTTTAAGATATTGTATTCTATGGTATCAACCCACTCTAAAAATCTTGTCCTCTGTAATTGTGGGGTCCTTAATAATAGTAATGCTAATTGGCATTGCAAGCACATTTTATATGGAGTTTGTAATGGGCTTCATTTAGATTCTTTCATATTATCCTCCCTACTGCCCTGTGAAATATGGAGAACATTTAATATTCTCATTTGTCAAATAAAGATATCAATGTTCAGAAATAAGAAATGACTTGCCAGAGGACACACAAGTACTGGAGACAGGATGTAAATATGGCTCTTTTGACTCCCAAGGCTGAACTCTTTCTAATATAACTCCTAGTGTGCTTGTTTCTCCAACCCTAATTCGTTCCTCATAGTTCTTGTCCCATCTCTTCCAACTCAACAATAAAGCAATGGTGGAATTTAAGTCATTAGTGGAAGGGGGTGGGGTAATCTGATGCCAAGGAGGGCCTTCTTGCTGACCTTTCAATCATCCCATGCTAAAGCTTTACTTCTCCAGAAAGATAACTTTAGAATGGGACCATGGAATATGCATCTTGTGATGAAAATGCAGACAGAAACCACTGAGAAATAGCAGAAAAGAAAAAGGCCTTATGTTACCTGTGATTCCAGGCAGCTAGAGAAGAAACTATTAGCAAATTCAACAGTATTCCTTTCATGGGGTTGGGGGCGGGGGCCTTTTGTTGATCAAATAAGAAACATAGTGAGTCTGGGAAGAAAACTGGATATCTGCTTTTTTAAAGGAGATAAGTTTAGAAGCAGCAGTATGGACCTAGGGCAAAAGGCAAAGGAGTATTTCCCAGAAGCCTTTGCTATTTGAGCTACTTCTTTGTTCTATGATCAAAGGCTCTTTCTACCCCCCAAATCCAGGGCTATCTACACCACATGCCCCCTGTGAGGAAGACTTTTTTTTTTCCCTCTCTGACCACTTTGTTTTTCCAGCTTATATGACTATTGAGCTCTAATTCTGCCAGACAGAAGTTTTTTTTTTTTCTTTCCTTTTTCTTGCTCCAACTGGAGACCCATTTTGATTTCATCTTTCTATCTGAATGGACTTGGGGGTTTCAGACTAGAAAATGTCCATACCCCCTGAGTCCTCACAGATTTGCAAGAATACACTAGCCCAGAGGTTGCACAGTGCTCCTTCCCCTAGAACGTTGTAGCCAGGATAGAATTCCCTTCATCCCAATAGTCAAAGTTGGGAAATTGTCTGTCTCAGTTGTATTATTGCTTACAGAAGCAATTATGAAATAAAGAAAGGCTTTCAATCTATTTATCAAAGGCCTCCCAGCTCCTGTTTCAAGGTAGGTGAATCAATTAGCCAGTATTGAGCTGAGAAAGTTAATCTGCATCCAGAGTGTTTTACTACACAAACGAGTTAAATCAAAAATTGAGAGCAGTCCTATTGATTTTGCTTGACTTTATTTGGAAGCGAAGGAGGAGGAACTAGCCTGCCTCCCCCAGCACCACCCTTCCTCTTATCCTCTAGTCCTACTTCTTGGTCATTTATACTGAAGGCTTCAAGGCCTGATGTAGTATATAGGCTGGGCCTGGAAGGATGAGGAGGAATGTGAGAATAAATAGGAGGGTATGTCCATTAACTGGAATCCTGAGCAAAGTTGTGGTGAGAGGTGGGAAAGTAAAAGACCTTTAGTGGAAGGTATGTAGAGAAGTCTGGCAAAAGCAGAACTCCTCAACAGAATAATGGGAGATAATAATAATAATTCCTTCTATTTATATGTAGTTGACTATCATTACATTTTATAAAGGAATAAGGAAATGGGATGAAAGTTATCTGTCTGAAGCACCTGTACCCTTTAGCTCTGCCTTTACTGTGATCTGCTTTTAAGACATTTTCACTTTAACAATAAAAAATACCAATGATAGCAAAGAGCTTATCTATATGTCTATATCCTTTTGTAAGTAAACATGCTTACATTAAAGTCTTAAGTAAATTGCACCTATTATCCTATTTTAACTTCATAACTTCACAAGAAAAGTGGTGCAAATATTCTGATACTGACTTCGTAGATGGGAAATTTGAAGCTCAGAGACAGGAAATGGATTTTCCAAAGTCATATGGCTAGTGTCAAGATGGTACTCTAACCCAATTGCTTTCATTTCAAGTCTAGGATTATTTCTACTGCACCATCAAAGTTGGAACAGGATTGTAAAGAGTCTAAACAACAAAGCACAAATTTGAACTTTGTCCTACAGGCATTTAGGAGTCATTTTGCACAGGGCAAGCACGTGTTGAAAACAGACCTAAATACAATGTAGGGCAATCGAGGTCAGAGGAAAGCAAGAGATAGCTGGTGGGCAAGGACCTCTGGATACATAGCCCCATTCAATGTCCTGAACTGTTCATCTTCTTCCACAGAGTAGGACTTGATGAATACTGACTTAGGACTCTTTCCTCTGGCCCTGCCAGCTATTTAGTAGCTTAATCTTTTTCCAATCTCAACTGCTGCCTCATAATGTGTTTCAGGCTCAGAAATTTCATTAACTCCTCAACTCTGTCCAAGGATTTTAGGCACAGATTTCATCTGTTAAGCTACTTTTATTTCAGCCAAAATACAAATTACCCTCTGCTCAGAAAAAAGGCCCTAAACAAAACAAAACAAAACAAAAAGAAATGAAAAGAATGGATGAAACACTTCCATATTTCTCAGGCTCTCATCAAACAGCATTTCGGTTTTTAATGAAAATAGATGTACTGAGATGAAATTGAATTCCTAAAACAATGGCATAGTAATGGAATAGCCTCAGTTTTTGCTGTCAGGGGGTGGGGGTGGTAGGAAAGAGCACTCATCTTAGAGTTAGGAAATACTGATTATTTCCAGGCTACCCTTAAGGGTGCTTTGGGACCTGAATTTGAGATCCAGATAAATTACTGAGAAACTGACCTCATTATATAACCAGCTATAGGCCCTTGAGTAAGGCAGCTACCTTTTCTGGGCCTCAGTATACTCCCTTATAAAGTAAAGAAGATAAGACAGATTAATTCTAAGGTTATGTCAGTTGTAATATTCTATATTTTAATTCTTTCAATTTCAAGAGTTTGGTGTCTAGCAAAAGTAACTATATACAAAAATCTTTCCTTATCTTGCCCATAAAAAGGTCTCAACATCACCTCCCAGGCTCCTCAATATATGTTATCACCTCCATTGGGAATTCAAACCTCTAGAGGGCAGGGACTACTTTGCTTGCCTACATTTGTATTCCAAGTGCTCACCACAGTACTTGCTTATCATAATTCAATAAATGCTTTTTCATTCATCCATTCATGAATCTATTCATTCTTTATTTGTTCATGTATTAAAGAATACATTCATTTGTTCCTTGATTATTTTCCACTGACTTTTTTTGCCATTTGATTGTTTAGATATTAGTCACTTATGGATTCAAATTTTCTTTCCATTTGTATATGATTATATTTAGAATGTTTTAAGATTGAGAAAAGAGGTGATTTAGTAGAGATAAGATGGATTAGGGGAGGAGGTATTTGTTTTAGTTTTCTAGTTTGGAGCCTTGTAAAATTCTCTGGTCTTCATATTATCAGGTTAAGTTTGGAAATGAGCTAGATTCTAGTCTTTGAACAGAAATTCAGTCTTTGACATTCTCTTAACCTCTATCATGCAGGGAGAAGTGGGATTGAAAATTCCCATCATACAGACAGAGATCTCAAGCTCAACTGGCTTCTCCAGGGAAACAAAGTGAGTCAATGGTGTACCTTGAATTAGGTTTCCCAAATCCCAGATTGTATTCTTCATAGAATTACATAAAAGGAAGAAAGCTCAATAGTCCAAATATCCAACCAGGATTTGAACAATAGCCTGGTCTAGGGCATACCTGACAAGTATCTAGCTACTAGGTAGAGATCTCCAGTGATTGGGAATGCAATATTTTTATAGGCAGCCCATTCCATTGATGAAGAGCTCCAATTCACTCCTAAGAATGGGCCTAAATCTGTCTTCTCAATTTTGAGTAATTAGTCCTAGTTCTATGCTGTGGGTCCAAGTATAACTCTGTGTTCTAACGTTCCCTGATCTAAGATCTCATTCTTCCTCTAATCTCCACAGTTTTCCAGGCTCATTGATGTGCATTTCAGAAAGGATATAACAATTTACAAATGGCAAATAAGCAAACAGAATAGTTCGGCTTTATTCAAAAAAGAACTGGTTATCTTAGTCCTCCCAAAACCCACCCTCCCCCCATCCCACACCATCAGTAGAGACTATTTCTTATACAATAACCCAATGATCATTTGATCTGGAATGAGAACTCCTTGACTACCAACAGCGGCATACCTTGAGGCCTTCCCCAAGAAAGCAAAGCAGCTTGAGAATCATCCCTAACACAGATCTCTCATTGAATGGGTAATCCTTCAGATTGCTTTGTCCAGCAGCTGTCTGAATGTGCCCTACTTCAGTTGTAGTTGCTGATATATTTGTCTTATAAGCTCATTTTTGAGCAAATGAGGTGTAATCTTGCATTGCTAGAGAAGAGGAAAACTGATGCTTGATAGCACTCATTCTCGGAGCCCATGTCTCCCATTTGGCAGCATTTTACTGGCACTAGTGTCAGATAAAACGTTGAAAGAAGAGAATAAACATGATGCTCAAAGCCTGTGGTGTCCTTGTTATCTCTTTGAGGAGGAAGAAAGTTTTAATCTACCATACTGCTCTAAATGAATAAAGAGGAGGTAGAAAAAAAGATATCCCCTAATCCATTCTGTCCTAAGAAGAAAATCTCAGAACCATAGAATGTTATATTTGGAAGAAATTTCCAATGTAAGATGTTATATAGTCTTCTTCCTCTTTTAATAGAGAAAAAAACAATTGAATTACTGAGAAGTCAAGCAATCAACAAAGATTTAATAATGTCATACTAGTTTCCAGGCACAATGCTAAGTACTAGGTATGTATTAAACAAAGTCTCTATCCTTAAGATGTTTACTTTCTAATGAGGGAGACAACATACACATTATTTGACACACACAAGGTAAATAAGGGGTATAATAGTATATAAATATAGAGTAGATGGAAGGCAACTTTAGAGAAGGCACTAACAGTTGCGACCATGGTGGGTGGTGAGACCAAAAAAAGCTTCTTTCAGGAAGTAGATACTGAGCTGAATTTTAAAGGAAGTCACAGATTCTAAGAGTTATAATTAGGAAGGAAAGCATTCCACATATGAATAATAGACAACAAAAAGACACCAGAGGTAAGAAACGGAACATCATATTTGAGGAATAGCAAATGGGCCAGAATGGCTACAGCATGGATTGAATGGAGGGGACTAATGTGTTAAAAGTCATTTGCCTCAGAGAGAGAACTGATGAACTCTGAGGGCAGGTTGGAACATACTTTTTCACTTTATTTTTCTTGATATTTTTTGATAATGTAGCTAATACAGAAATACATTGTGTATGACTTCACATGTATAATTAATATCATATTGCTTGCCTTCTGAGTGAATGGTAAGGAAAGGAACAAGAGAGGGAGAAAATTTGGAAATCAAAAAATTAAAAATAAAGGTTAAAAATAAATTTTAAAAAATAAAGAGGATAGCAAAGATGGAAAAAAAAATGATTTGCATTTAAAAATGCTGATTCATGCAATAACTGTCCACAATTCCAGAGGACTGATGATGAAGCATGTTTCATGACAGAGAGATAATGGCATCAAGACATTGATTTATAAATTCATTTTTTTTGGAAATGGCCAACGTGGGAAGACATTTTTTTTCTTGACTATGAATATTTGTTTATTTCTCCCTAAATGGGAATAGAGCCTATAAAAGGGGAAAAATATTTTATTATTTTTAAATAAAATTTAGATTTAAAAAAACAGTTGCAAAGAACTGGTGGGCATGAACAACTCTTTCAGCACGTCTTTGCTCACATGGATGTACTCCTGTGTCCTTGAAGCATATCCTTGTTAAATATCATTCCCCTGCTATGATTAAGCAAACTTCCTTTTGTTAACTGTAACAAAAAATAAAAATGAAAACAAAAGGAACTTGGTCATGATCACAATATCTAAAATTTGGATCCCCATATATTGTAGTATAGCAATCTGTTCTTTATGTTATGGTGTCTAAATGATATTTGGAACTAGAACATAATAAAGTCTCAATAAATATCAAAGCTAGCAATTCCTAACCCAGTCTTTTCTTCAGGAGATGGAGTTTGCTTTGCAAACTCTTCAATTTGCTTCCCTCCTATCTCCAAAATCCATAATATATAGTTTGTTTTTTTAATTCTTAAGCTATTCAAAAACTGCATCATTCACCTATTTAGTAGTGCCTACTATGAACACGGTTCCATGCTAGGCACTGAAAGAGTTGGGTTTGCTCTCATAGTACTTATAGTCTAGTTGGGGTGATAAGACAGATATGTTTATCTAATCAGCCTTCTAATATGAAGGAGCATGTAAAAAATGTCCTATGATTATAAAATTAAGTCCTATTAGAATATAGAGAAAAAGGCTCCCATGTTCTGCCATTGCAGGGCAATAAGTCAAGGGTTACCTGTAGGGGAGTCATGAACTAGGATCAGAGCAGTAGTTTTCAGGTTATTCTAGATTGGAGGTGAGAATCATAGGATTTAGTGCTAGAAAGAACTTTTGAGATCTTCTAGGCAATGATCCCATTTTATGAATGGGGAAGTCCAGATATATTTAATGACTTGTCTGGAGTCTCACATATGGTAAACGGCAGAGAAGGGATTCGAGCCCAAACTCTTTTATATTTAATCCACTGTTCACTCCACTACGTGACTTAAGCCCTAGTAGAAAGGAAACCAGTTCTTTCAAAATCAAAGACATAGTTATATAGTCATGATGAAAATGGCAAAACCAGATAGATTAATCAGGAATCAATAAAGATGAATACCAAAAGCTGACTGAAACGTACAGTGGGATGGTCAGGGATGATAATATTGAAAATAAAAACAATTCATATTTCTATACTTCTTTTAGATTAAGTATTTTCTGGAGGATAGTCCTTTCTTACAGGTATTACACAGATAAGATGTAATGGAAAATCAGGTCCATTGATAGCATGTAGTGGAGAAAGGAGGTCAAATAGGAAGGCATCTCAGTAGGACACAGGGTCTCAAAGCAGGTTCTTCTACTGTGACGTGGCTTCTTTTCTGAAAACAGGTTAGCAAGTCATAACCATATATTCTTTTGCCTCTTAAATGGGGTAGATTTTGGTGATTTGGAATGAGATCATAACTCCTTCCCCATCCAATACTGTCACTCAGCTAGAGTGTTGGCCCTGAAGTAAGCTCAATCTGTGTTTAAATCCAGCCTCAGATATTCACTAGCTGTGTGACCATGGGCAAGTCACTTAAGCCCCAGTTGCCTCAGTTTCTTTAACTGTAAAATGGATATAGTGACAACACCTAACTTGAAAGGTTGTGTTTGAGAATCCAATGAGATAGTAGTTGTAAGGTGCTTAGCACAGTGCCTAGCACATGGTAGGTGCTTTATAAATACTATTCCCCTTTCCTTCCCCTCCCCTTCTCTTAGGACTGACATTAGCACACCACTCTAGGGTCAGATCATTTCTAGCCTGTTAGCAAGGCTTTTGTGACAAATGGTCTGCTAAATACTGGGTGTTTTTTCATGCCACAAACCAATGTACTTTATGGATGCAGACACATAAATTAAAGGATAATTTAGTATTGATTAATTAGCAATGGGGATGGAACCACCAAAGCTCAAGTAAGCTATTTAACATTTGGTGAGTCCCACTCCACACGGGTCCCTTTCTACCCCCAGAAGTTGTAAATATCTTTCTGGCAATGCTGTCCCTCTTACACTAGATCTGCCTAAAGTGCCCTACCTCCCACAACAGTCATTTCTGATTTGTATCCTGGGCAAGACTTTCACACTGTTTTACAGGAAAAGACAGAGGAAATGTTTCCTTTTTCTCTTAAATGGCTGGCAAAGAAAGGATATTGATGTGGTAGAGATGGAGCATTACAATAAAAAAATTATGTGGCATATAAAAATGGGGCATAAATAAAGGGCATTTTATTTCTTCTGTGGTTGAGATGACTTAGTATTCTACTGGTCCCACCTGACATCTTCTATAGGATGTATTTGGGAGACCCTTACCTACATCTCTGAAAATAACCACAATAATATATGATACTTTGATGAGAAGACAGTCAATAAACATTTATTAAGCACCCACTATGTGCCAAGCATTGTACTCAGCTTTGGAGATCACTGCACTTAAGCACCACACAGTCTAATGGGGAAGACCATACACACACACATACATACATACATATATATATATATATATATATATATACATATACGCATATGTATATATATGTATGTAAAAACAAGTTTTATATATAAGATAAATTTGACATAATCAACAGAAGAAAGGTACTAGAAAGTGGCTTGCTAAGGCTTTATAGAGGGATGGGTAAGGTCTATTTCTATTTGTGCAGATTATGCCTCACTATGGCAGGTTATTAACTTTTTGGTGTGTCAGACCCATTCAATAATCTGGTGAATACCACGAGCCCCTTATCAGAAGACTAATTGTTGCTTACATTACTGACTGAAAGACATACTCAATTTCAATTAGAGGTTAGTAAAAATTAAAGATGCAATTGTCTTCCTCATCCAATTTCACAGATACCCTGAAATGTCTCAGTGAATCCTTTGGGGATCTGTGGATCCCCCTCAGGATAGCCTTTTTTTCTACTTCATGGTCAACCATGAATTAGATTAAAAGTTAATAACTATAATAATGGAATTTTACAAAACTCCTCCATAGTCATATTCTTTTGATCTTCACAGTTCTCTTGTATGGTACATAATCATCCTCCTAGCATTTATATAGTTCTTTAAGTTTCACAAATCACTGTATATATATAGTCTCATTTGATCCTCAGGACAGCCATATGAGAAGGTGCTATTATTTTCCCTATTTTAAATATGGCAAAACTAAAGCCGAAAGAGCTTAATTGACTCACCTATTATCACACAGGTAGTAGTGTCTGAGGTAGAATTTGAACTCAGGTCTTCCTGACTCCAAGTCTAACACTCTTACTCATTGTGCTACTTAGCTGCCTCTACAGGTTTTGTTGTCCCAATTTTACAGATTTTCAGATGAGTATTGTCAATACATGGGGAAGAGTCCTAACCCTCATGAGACTGCTTAGAAGGTCAAAAACTCACATGGGCTAGTTTTATTTATAGAAGCAGTCCTAGCCATAATAGTTAGAGGTAAAATAGATCTTCAAGATTACCTAATCCAGCTTTATCATTTTATAGCTTAATGACACTGAGGTCTGGAGAAAGAAAATGAGTTTTCTGAGATCACACAAATAATAAATAGCAGAGTTGGGATTTGAACCCAAGTCATCCGACTGTACAAATCTAAGAAACTTTACATCTCACCTTAATGCTTCCAGTATGATGTCATACTGTCTTCTGTTATTATAAGAGTATACCATGGGTCCAGTACAACCTCAGAACACAGTAATTCCACACTATAAAAGTCTATTGGTACACAGAGTACAAATTGGGAGCTAGTCCCCTGTCAGTGCTGTTGTAAAATTGTTCCAATGCATTTAGACCTTCTAAATGCAATTGTACTGAGGTGAGTGGAAAAGAAATAGAAGATAATGTGATGTGATGTGTGTGTGTGTGTGTGTGTGTGTGTGTGTATTTCTCCTTCCAAAACTGGAAAATGACATAGTCCGAACTAGGATCTTATTCTCATTTAATCTGAATTGCCTCTTCCATCAGGGTCCACTGTCAGCTGGGGGGCGTAGAAGGCAATGACTACATCCTAGCCAGTGAGGGATAGCTCACAAAGAAAATCCACTTGCCTTCCAGGCTTCTTCTTAATGGACTCTCTCTTGAGCCTATTATCTTGTTGATAACACACAAAATCACTTTCCTACTAGTTTTTTTTTCCCCTAGTTTCTAGCCAATGTGTTCTTTATGAGAAAGCAATATGAACTGGAGAGGTTACAGGACTGGATAGAGTCTCACCTGACTTCTTGTCAGTATGGTGAAGGGATGAGAATTAGGCATCAGGAGACCTGGGTCCCAATCACATTTCTCCTCTGTATCAACTAAGAGATCCTGGTCAAGGTCACTTAAGCTCTCTGAATCATAACTTCTTCATCTGTAAAATGGGAATCATATTGAAGAAGTAATGAGAGTAAATAGATGAGACTGTGTGGTAGGTAAAAAAGAGTCCTTACTCCACAATCAGAGGACTTGGGTTTAAATCCTGCCTCTGACATTATGTAAAACTGATTTGTTCCTTAATCTGTCTGGATCTTAGTTTCATCATCTATTATGTAATGAGCTTGGAAAAGATGATCCTTCAAATCTGTTTTCGGTCTACCTATTGTAAATATTATTTCATCCAGTGACTATAAATGTTTTAATTCTTCATTTCCTTAGAGGAAGCATGATTGCGGTCTTCAACTACTTAAGGGGCTGTCACACAGAAGAGGCACCAGAAGGTAGAATTAATCAGGGGTGGGGAACCTGCAGCCTTGAAGCCCCATGTGGCCCTCTAGGTCCTCAAGTGCAACCCTTTGACTGAGTCCAAACTTCACAGAACAAATCCCCTTAATAAAAGGATTTGTTTTGTAAAACTTGGACTGGGTCAAAATGCCATACCCAAAGACTTAGAAGGCCCCATGTGCCCTTGAAACCACAGGTTCCCCACCCCTGGATGTCACAAAGAGGCAGATTTTAGCTAAATATAAATGAGAATGTCCTAATGAAAAACTTGCAGGAAAGTGATAGCATGTTATCAATGAGAATATTCTGATTATGAAATGGGCTTCTGGTAGATGGTGGGTTCTTCTTCGTAGGACATACTTAAGGCTAGAAGAAAGCTGATAGGAGCGATGGCCACAATAATTGGGAAAGTGATAGCGAGCTGAAGGCTTAGAGTATAATAGGGATTCTGAGAAAAAAAATCTGAAAAAGCCCTAACAAACTCAGAGGACTCTATCAAGTTAAGGCATGGATCTTCTTATTATGGAATCATAGAATTGAACTAAACCATAGGTCATTATCATATGAAACTGGATTTATACAAAGATCAAAAGTCAGTACAAATCCCCTAAAACCAAAAGGGATGGAATAAATCTTCAAAACAACTTATGGGTAAATCTATGGGAATTCTGTCCCCTGACATGAACATTCACAAAAAGTCAGAGTGAAGAAGACATGAAACTGCCCTTCTCACTGTTAATGGACCATATATTAATGGAATAGGATTTGGGATGGTAGGGGAGCATATAATATTTAGCCTTTAATTAAAGAGGAAAGATAGCCAGATATTTCTGTCACAGGGAAAAGAACATTAAACGGTTTGGAAGGAATTGTTCTCCTTCCTCCTTCTTTCATCTTTAAGTGGCTATTAAGGGCTGACTTGGTCCTAAGAGACCTCTGATAGCCAGGATTCAAAAATGCATAAGACCCATGGCAAAATTAACCTCTTATAAAACTGTTATGGTGAAGGTAATATACCGACTTCAAATTCTTGTCCCAGAAAAATACTTTCAAAATAATTTAAGAAAGTAGACCACACTTCCCTGTAGTAAGTACTAATTTATATCATTCCCTTCTAAGCTTCTGGGAGAAGGCAAATTATTCTTTTTCTTTCTGGACTCCTACATATATATATATATATATATATATATTTCAATCATTTATATACTCTCTCTCCCATTACATCCACTGAGGGATTGGGGGAAGGGAAATTTTTTTTTCTTTTTTTTTAATTTAAATTTATTTATTTAACATATTTGGTTTTCAGCATTGATTTTCACAACAGTTTGAATTACAAATTTTCTCCCCATTTCTACCCTCCCTCCCACTCCAAGATGGCTTATATTCTGGTTGCCCTGTTCCCCAGTCAGCCCTCCCCTCTATCACCCCCTCCCCTCTCATCCCCTTTTCCCTTCCTTTCTTGTAGGGCAAGATAAATTTCTACGCCCCATTGCCTGTGTATCTTATTTTTTAGTTGCATGCATAAACTTTTTTTGTTTTTGAACATCTGATTTTAAAACTTTGAGTTCCAAATTCTCTCCCCTCTTCCCTTCCCACCCACCCTCCCTAAGAAGTCGAGCAATTCAACCAAGGCCACACGTGTATCATTATGTATAACCCTTCCACAATACTCATGTTGTGAAAGGCTAACTACATTTTACTCCTTCCCAACCCATCCCACTTTATTGAATTTTCTCCCTTGACCCTGTCCCCTTTCCAAAGTGTTTGTTTTGATTACCTCCACCCCCATCTGCCCTCCCCTCCATCATCCCCCCCCTTTTATTTTTTTTTATCTTCCTCCCTCTTCTTCCTGTGGGGTAAGATACCCAACTGAGTATGTATGGTATTCCCCCTCAGGCCAAATCTGATGAGAGCAAGGTTCACTCATTCCCCCCTCACCTGCCCTCTCCCCTCCTCCCACAGAACTGCTTCCTCTTGCCACCTTTATGCGAGGTAATCTACCCCATTCTATCTCTCCCTATCTCCCTCTCTCAGTATGTTGCTCTCTCATCCCTTAATTTCATTTCTTTCTTTCAGATATCTTCCTTCATCTTCAACTCACCCTGTGTCTGCTCTCTCTCTTTTACATATATATATATATATATATATAAAAACACACATATATATACACATACATACATATACACATAGATATATACATACATACACATTCACATATATATATATATACACATAAACTATATATATGCATATTCCCTTCAACTACCCTAATACTGAGGTCTCATGAATCATACACATCATCTTTCCATGTAGGAATGTAAACAAAACAGTTCAACTTTAGTAAGTCCCTTGCAATTTCCGTTTCTTGATTGCCTTTTCATGCTTCTCTTGATTCTTGCGTTTGAAAGTCAAATTTTCTATTCAGTTCTGGTCGTTTCACTGAGAAAGCTTGAAAGTCCTCTATTTTACTGAAAATCCATATTTTGCCTTGGAACATGATACTCAGTTTTGCTGGGTAGGTGATTCTAAGTTTTAATCCTAGCTCCATTGACCTCCGGAATATCGCATTCTAAGCCCTTCGATCTCTTTATGTAGAAGCTGCCAGATCTTGGGTTATTCTGATTGGGTTTCCACAATACTCAAATTGTTTCTTTCTGGCAGCTTGCAGTATTTTCTCCTTGATCTGGGAGCTCTGGATTTGGCAACAATATTCCTAGGAGATTTCTTTTTGGGATCTATTTGAGGAGGCGATCGATGGATTCTTTCAATTTCTATTTTGCCCTGTGGCTCTAGAATATCAGGGCAGTTCTCCTTGATAATTTCTTGAAAGATGGTATCTAGGCTCTTTTTTTGATCATGGCTTTCAGGTAGTCCAATAATTTTTAAATTATCTCTCCTGGATCTATTTTCCAGGTCAGTGGTTTTTCCAAGGAGATATTTCACATTGTCTTCCATTTTTACATTCCTTTGGTTCTGTTTTATAATATCCTGATTTCTCATAAAGTCACTAGCTTCCACTTGCTCCAATCTAATTTTTAAGTAGTATTTTCTTCAGTGGTCTTTTGGACCTCCTTTTCCATTTGGCTAATTCTGCCTTTCAAGGCATTCTTCTCCTCATTGGCTTTTTGGAGCTCTTTTGCCATTTGAGTTAGTCTGTTTTTTAAGGTGTTGTTTTCTTCAGTGTATTTTTCAGTATTTTTTGGGTCTCCTTTAGCAAGTCATTGACTTGTTTTTCATGGTTTTCTCACATCCTTCTCATTTCTCTTCCCAATTTTTCCTCTACTTCTCTAACTTGCTTTTCCAAATCCTTTTTGAGTTCTTCTATGGCCTGGGGCCAGTTCATGTTTTTCTTGGAGGCTTTTATTGTAGGCTCTATGACTTTGTTGACTTCTTTAGGCTGTATGGTTTGGTCTTCTTTGTCACCAAAGAAAGAATCCAAAGTCTGAGACTGAATCTGGGCGCGTTTTAGCTGCCTGGCCATATTCCCAACCAACTAACTTGACCCTTGAGTTTTTCAGTGGGGTATGACTGCTTGTAGACTAATGAGTTCTATGTTCCACGTTTGGGGGGGGGGAGGGGCCAGCTCTGTCAGACCCGCACTACTCCTTCCCCAAGAACCCCCAGTCCAGACTGGGCTTAGATCTTCAGCAGGCTGTTGCACTCCTGCTCTGATCCGCCACTTAATTCCTCCCACCAGGTGGGCCTGGAGCTGGAAGTAACAACAGCTGTAGCTGCCCCACCTCCACTGCCCCCAGGGCTGGGAGCCGAACCGCTAACTCCTTCCACTCCCGCAGCTTTTCCCACTAACCTTCTCTGCAATCTTTGGTGTTTGTGGGTCCAGGGGTCTGGTAACTGCCGCAGCTCACATATTCAGGGTGCTAGGGCCCCCTCCGCCCAGCTTCTGGTCTGGATGTTCCACGCCGCTCAGGCTGGGCTCTGCTCCACTCCGTTCCCAGCTCCCAGCTCCGTGTGGAATAAACTTCACCCAGAGACCATCCAGGCTGTCCTGGGCTAGAGCCCTGCTTCCCTCTGCTGTTCTGTGGGTTCTGCCATTCTAGAATTGGTTCAGACCCATTTTTTATAGGTTTTTGGAGGGACTCGGGTACAGAGCTCACTCTAGTCCCTGCTTACCAGCCGCCATCTTGGTAGATCATTTTCTAAGTTCGGGAAGGGAAATTTTAATAGTCACAATGAAGCAAAACTTATTGGCCATATCTGAAAATGTTTTTCTCATTCTGTATATTGAGCCCATCAGGAGGTAGATAACATCCTTCATTAGCAGTCCTAGGTAATTGCTATAATCATCAATCATTGTGTTGATCAGAGTTCTTAAGTCTTTCAAAATTGTTCATTTTATATATGTATATATATATATATATGTATGTGTATATATATATGTATATGTATATATATATATATATATATGTATATATGTATTAGTGTATAAATTGTTCTGGTTCTGCTGACTTTTCTCTGCATCAGTTCATACATGTTTTCCCAAATTGCTCTGAAAACATTCCCTTCATCATTTCTTATGGCATAATAGTATTCTACTACATTAATATTTCATAATTTGTTTTGCTATTCTCCAATTAATCGTACCCCTTTATATTTTGTTGTTGTTGTCAGGATCAAAATTATATGTTTTACAAGTTAATGTATAACCAAAAAATCCTATATTATTCCTGTTTTTGTCCTTATTTTATACATAAGAAAATATTTTCATCTTTCTTCGACATCTTTGGCATATAGGCCCTATGCATTCCCATATCTTATGACTGCTGATGAGCATTTGGAAAATGCAGGTAAAAGTCAACCCTAGATTGTATTCTGGGAAACATCCTAATAAGATGTTTGCTGATGTCCCTCCCTTTGGAGTTCATGGGAAAACAGATTTTAGGTTAGTAAATTTTTATGTGGCAGTTCTAACATAACCTGTTACCTCCCTTCCAATCTTTGGCTAGAATCCAAATCATAGCAGTACTTACAGAAGAGTAGATGAGTTCTGACTGAAACTCAGCAACTCAGTGTCATTATGTATGAGTATCAAATATGGGAAAGGGAAAGTTAGAGTTGGAAGACACCTTCCAATGTTGAAACATAGGATATTCGATCTACAAAGGACCTGAAAGACCATTTGCTTCAAACATCTCATTTTAGAGAAGGAAAAACTATGTCTCAGAGAGATCCAAGAATGTTCCCACTGCTCCATTTAACTAGTTCGTACCAAAGGCAGAGGGGCAGCTAGGTGGTGCAGTGGATAGAGCACTGGGTTGGGAATCAGGAAAACTCATCTTTGTTAGTTCAAATCTGGCCTCAGACACTTACTAGCTGTGTGACACTGGGCAAGTCGCTTATCCCTGTTGGCCTCAGCTCCCTCATCTGCAAAATGAGCTGGAGAAGGAAATGGCAAACCACTCAGTATCTTTGCAGAAAAAAAACCCAAAATAAAGTCATGAAGAGTCAGACATAATCGAATGACAGAAAAAAAAAAAAAACAAAGGCAGAACTGAAACTCAAGACTCTTAATTTCTGGGTCATATTACTCTCTACTATACCACCTTATCATTACGCAGAAATTTAACTGACCAGGGTAATCAAGTGATCAGTACCCAAGTTGGAGACCAAAGAAAGGAATGATCACCAGTCAGGATCTAAGCTGTAAGTCTTACAAGTATGCAAGAGGATGAATTTCTTTATGAAACAGTACAAAGGCTCTAGGTCAAGAGAGTATGTGGAGTGAATTTTCTTATACTCTTGCCAACCCACTCTACAGATGCTTGCTCCCTGGCAAGATGGAGAGCTTGACAAGGCTAGAAGGGGAAAGCCTAATGTTTAAATCAGGGTGGATTAACCTTCACAGTTATGGTGCACTTGTAACATGTGGAGAGCAAATTAGGACTTTTCATGTGTTTTCAAATCATCCCCCCTTATCATCTTGAACTCTCTACTCTGGTCCAACAAATCTACCCTACCACAAACTCAGTAAATTATATACCTTCTGCTGACCTGTAAATGTAGGAGCAAAATGCTGGGCTATTTCCATAAAGCTTCTGCCAGTGTTTACTCTCCCCAGACTTCTGCCTCTTGGAGAAAAAGAGTAGGGCACTTGTTAGGGAGGCCAATTAACTCATCAGCTTCTATTAGCAGGCTTAATGAGTGCCAGGATTTTCTGGGAAATGGTGAACCTCTCCCTGCCCTTCCCAGAAAGCCCTTCCTCTTGCCAGGAGCTTGTTTAATGAGGACCACAAACAAACATGAAGAACGGAAGGTGAGTTAATTAAGCACCGTTTCCTGCATAGAGGAGCACAGTAGCTTTAAGGGGCTAATGTCCCACTGATGCTTCCTCCTTTCTTGGACTGGAAAGAGTTACATCTTAGCATGGTGCCATAGGGCTCAGCTTAATACTTACTTCTTTGTAAAAAAATTTTTTTAACTAGTTCTTCACTTGGTATATCCTTGTATACTTTCAGGTAAGTTTTGCTGCGATCATTTTGCTCATGGTGTGAGATTAAGCTTCCTAAGGCATAGTTCTGAGGCCCTCCACTACAAACAACTAAACACACACACACACACACACACACACACACACACACCACCAACACCACTACCACCACCAACAACAACAACAACAACAACAACAAAAACAACAAAAACCTTTATCGATTTTGAATGGCTTACAAGAGAAGGCCCAAGCATTTGAGACCCCCATAATCTGACTCCATTACACCTATCCCTTTACCTACACATACACTTACACTTAAACCTTACCATCTCTCTTTTATCCCTAAATATAATCTATAGGCCAGCTAAGGGAGGTTGATCTTCATGCCCAATATATACCTCAAGGTTTCTTAGCACTGCGGCTTTGACTACACTGTCCCTTTGCATAAAGTTTCCTCCTTTACCTTCACTCCTTTTCCATCTGCATGAAATTCTTACCTTTTCAAAGGAATTCATTTCAAATGTCAATGCAACATGATTGGCTTTATTCTTCTTCTACATAAGAGTCTGTTCTGATCCCCACCAGCTTGTAATGCCTCCCTCTACACTAACATACTAAATCATATCACTTTTGCATATACCCATACGGTGAAATATTGTCTTCCTTCACTAGTTTATAAGCTCCTTGAAGACAGGAATTGTGTCCTGTCTGTCCTTGTAGCCCCAGCAACCAGGACAATGTCTAGCACATTGTTGACACTTAATAAATGCTTACTGACTGTATAACTGGTCAGAAATGGTCTTTCCTTCCTTAAACCATCCTTAGAGGTGTTATAGGATAAAGGAAAGAAAAATAGGTTTGAAATTTGAAGGCCTGGTCTCAAATATTGGCTCATTTACTAATTGCTTATATGATCTAGAATAAGTTATTTCAATTTTGTGCACTTGTATTATTTCACCTGTAAAATAAGGAGTTTAGACTCAATGATCTGAGTTCCTATTTAGTTCCAAATCTTATGATCTTAGCTCTAGGTAACCTCACATGCAACAGTGGCTCCACCTCTCTTAGGCATTTATATTCTATTTTGAGATATTCTTTTTGTCTCTGTGTCATGAGCTGGACTGCATTTGGGAAAATGTAGAACATTTAAAGGAGCAAAGAAATGTTAACATTTCTTTATACTTCCCTTGTAAGCTGTGAATGGGCTGTTCCCTGCTTTATACTCTTTATAATCTGTGAATAAGTAACTTAGGTATGATCCACTCATGGTTTCATATTCTTATCAAGCTGTTAATGCAACCACTCAAAGACTAAGAGGTTTAAAACCTTAACACTTCACCATTATGTGTTCCCTTGGAGTCTGAGGTGATCAGGGATTGGTTACCTAATCAGTGCCCCTCTTTATCCCCCAACACTTACATATTCACATGGAAAGAAATGACAAGAATCACATCAGATAGAGAAGTCCACAGACTTATCAAAGAAGTAAAGATTATATGTCCCTACCTCCTGATAGATAGTAAGTTCTTTGAGGACCTAGATCATGGAGTGTTTATTTTTTGTAGTTTTTGTAGCTCCCTCAGTGACTACCAAGAGGCCTTGAACATAGCAATCACTCAATGGAAGATTGTTATGGTTGAATGTGGAAATGAACTGACATTCATTTCCCTGTAATTCTTACACAATTTTTACCATGTATCATGATTCCATTAATGGATTATGATTTCCAGGAATGCAGGAACAATCCTCTACTATCATCTCAGGTAGGCCACTAAGTTACTGTGTGACTTTGAACAAGTCACTTTTATAGGAACATTGGATCATAAGACTGTTGGTCAAGCCCTTAGATGTCATTCAATTCAAACTTCTTACTTAATGTGTGAGAAAACTGAATACCAGAGATGTTAAGTGACTTATTCATTGAAAGCAAGTTTTACTAATTTTGAAAAAAAATCAAAATATGGATTACTCAAGTCCTTTCCCAACATTAATTGAGGAAAACACAATCAATATGAACAGTTCATTAAAGACTTAAAAGCTCTAAATATGAAAGAAAGAAAAAAAACTTACTCCCTTTGTCTGGGCTTCAGTTTCCTTATTGAGAAAATATATAGTAAATATTGGTTGCATTGAATAGATTTAAAGTATTTAAAAAGAAGAATTGGAGCAGATGTTTTCCAAGGTTCCTTCTTGCTCTAACAATCTAACTTTTTTTCTAGCATTCTGTGTTCAAAGGGCCACTGTCATTCTGAAAAGCTAGAAACTAAGAATATTAAAGGTAGAGGTAAAAAAAAATAGGCAGAAAGGAATGAAATGACTTGTCCAAGTCTATTCAGCTTGTAAGTAGCTGAATCATTTACTAAGAGACCTCCTCTTTACAGGGTCAATGTTCTTTAAATTTGTCTATGTGTCTTTGCCAAAGGTCAGAGGGCTTTCAAGCAGTTATCAACAAAAAATTAGTGAACAGCTACTCTAGCAAGGAAACAAGCATTTGTTAAATACTGAATATGTGCCAGATTCTGGGCAAAGCTCTTTAAAATAGTTGACTCTCAAAACAACTCTGAGAGAAAGTGATATTATTATCCTCATCTTACTGTTGAGTCAACTGAGGCAAACAGGTTTTGTGACATAACCAAGGTCACACTAAGTCTTTCTTACTTCAGGCCCAGTGTCCCATCCACTGTGTGACCTAGCTGTGTAATCAGAGTGCAGTGGGGCCTTTGGTTGATGAGAGAGATGGAAAGGGAGAGAGAGTGAGAGAGAGAGAGAGAGAGAGAGAGAGAGAAATAGGGAGAGAGAGAGAGAGAGAGAGAGAGAGAGAGAGAGAGAGGGAGAGAGAGAGAGAGAGAGAGAGGAAGGGAGAGAGAGAGAGAGAGAGAGAGAGAGAGAGAGAGAGAGAGGGAGAGAGAGAGAGAGGAGAGAGAGAGAGAGAGAGAGAGAGAGAGAGAAAGAGGGGAGAGAGAGAGAGAGAAAGAGGGAGAGAGAGAGAGAGAAAAGAGGGAGAGAGAGAGAGAGAGAAAGAGAGACAGAGAGAGAGACAGAGAGACAGAGAGAGAGAGACAGAGAGAGAGAGACAGAGAGAGAGAGAGAGAGAGAGAGAGAGAGAGAGAGAGAGAGAGGGAGGGAGAGAGAGAGAGAGAGACACTGATAGACAGAGAGACAGAGATGCAGAGTCCTACAAAGACACAGAGACAGAGACAGACAGAGAGAAACAGAGACAAAGAGAAACAAAGACAAAGTGATAGAGACAGACAGATAGACAGAGACAGAGAGAGACAGAGGATAATAATAAAAAGGAACACGCTGTAGAAGAATGATGGATTTAAGCTCAGATGATCTGGATTTGAATCCTAACTCTACTACTTATTACATTTTCATATTTGTCAAATTACTCCTAGTTCTCGTTATCTTCATTTGTGGTCATGGACTATATTATATGCCTCAAAGTTGTGAGATTTTCTCCAAAGAGCTGTTAGTTTTCTCACTTACAATAACCAGGGGAAGACTTAACAACATCAATGGCAGATCAATACATAATCAGTGGATCTTTATTGTGGAATAAGGAACAACATATTTATTCTTTCTACCACCTCCTATCATATAGCTGTTGCTGGTTTTCATAAGCTTTTATGTATATACATACCATATTATTCAATTAGCTTTTATATCACACAATCTCTTTCACTACAAATAGATTGTTGCTTGGCTTGCTGGGTGGTTGAATACATAGGTAAGTAAGTAGCTAGGTAAGTAGGAAGATATAGATAGATAGACAGAGATAGAGATAGATGTAGATATCTATTGATAGATATATAGATAGAAAGATAGATGAATTGATAGTCAACTAGATGGCATCCTGGATAGAGCTGTACATTTGGAGCCATGAAGACAAGTTGAAATTGTGCCTTCAATACTACCTGTGTGACTCTGGAAAATTCACCTAACCTTTTTTGGTCTCAGTTTCCTCATTTGTAAATAAGAATAAGATTAGAACTTATTTTCCAGGTTGCTCAAGAACCTCAAATGAGTTAATATATGTTAATCACTTTGAAAAGCAGTAAGTACCTTAAAAACGTTAGCTGATATATATATATATATATATGCATACATATATGCATACACACACGTATCTATACATATTTACACACATGCAAAAATATGTATGTATACATGCACATATACACATATATGTATGTGTATATGTATATATGTGTATGTATGTATACATACACACACATAAATATATATCTTGTTTTTGTGTACACCTTATAATTTGTTTGTTCTTATCTGACTGCATAGGCAAGAAGGGGAGGGACCCACTTTTTCTACTGTTCTTGGGATCACTGCTTGTCGCAGACACAATCAGACCTAATATGGAATTATGTGAGAATGCCATCTTACAATTGGCTGCCTCTTTGGAGACTCACTAATCATCCCTGCGAAAAAGACCAGGCCAATATTGCTCTTGTGGGTACTTCTTCTTCATAAACAACACAGGTAACAAAGTTTCTTTGTGTTTTGGGTTGGATTCCCAATTGCTGCCTCATATTTCTAGTTCTTTGTAGATGGGATCCACCATATCTTCAGTATCTTGGGACCTAGCCATCACATGCATTATCAGGCTGCTGATCCAAGCCATACAGCAGATTATACTCACAGCAAATGGCAACTGTTGGGTCAGCATACATTTCTGTGTATCCCTCCAACAAGCCTAATGTTATAATGTTCCCTTCCTGCACTTCCTCTTTCAAACCAGGACACAGATTGATTTGTGCATAAGGCTGACACATCTATAAAATGAGAGATATAGGCTTCAGGGGTGGGAAACCTGTAGCCTCAAGGCTACACGTGGCTCCTCTGGAGCAACCTTTTGACTGAATCCAAGGTTTATAGAACAAATCATTTTTATTAAGGGGATTTGTTCTGTGAAGTTTGGATTCAGTCAGAGGTCTGCAGGTGAGGACCTAGAGGGTCACACTCTGGGCTAGATGATCTCTGAGGACTGATTCAAGCTCTACAATCGTATTATCGTAGGGAAAGGTATTAGACCCTTTTTAAGAAGACCTTGTTGACTATTTCCAACAGTAAAAAAGGGAGAGAGTACTGAATATGACCACTAGAGGGCAACAAGTGGGTACAAACTTCTGAGCAAGATGAATGCACAAGTTGCTGTTAGCAAAGATTTCACAATGTCCTCACCTCTGAGGTTCTCTAATATCATCCCTTCTCTCTCCTCCCTGCCCACCTCCTGACCATTTGTGGATGAAGATATTAAGACCCAGGGATGAAACAACTTCCCTGAGATCACACAAGTAATAGTTAAGAGAGCTACAACTGGAACCTAGGTTCCTCACCTTCATATGCACCATCTTCATGCTTTATACTGCTGCTAATTAGTCTGTCTGAAATTAAGGACAGCACAGAGACAGAATTGGAGGGATAAGGCACTATGGGAAATCAAGTTAAAAGAGAGAGAGAGAGAGAGAGAGAGAGAGAGAGAGAGAGACAGAGAGAGAGAAGTAGATAGAACTTCTGATCCAGTCATAGGGCATTCTAGCCAAAGGGAAGTAGGAAGGGAAGGTAATTAGTGATACCAGTTACCTCATGACCCCAGAAGATGGATAAGTCTAGCAAACCTTTCTGACCACATCTACTCTTCTTTCTATCTGACTTTTGAAAATATGCTGGAGCTTAATACTGCAGGCCATCTGGTTTTTACAGGTAACAGCTTTGGGTTTATCTGTTATCCAATGGTCATCTTGTGCAACATGACCATAGTCTATTGAGGGAGATAAGAATACCATTTATAAGGTGATTAGATTCCTAATGAACAATTTGGTGTAGTTCTCACATTCTGCTTTTGCCATTATTTGTCTACATGAGTCACAAGATGTCATAGCTAGAAGATACCTTAGAGTTGTAGCCATAGGACTGAAATGCTTAATTTGTAAGGTTTTGTTATGCTGCTTGCTAGAATGGTGATGGAAGACACACTGAAGTCAAACTCAATGTTCTGAATAGCACTTCTAACATAATTGGTTCCATAATAGATATTTAAAAGTAGTAGACTATATTAAAGAAGTGGCCATATGACAATGGTGGTAGGACTTTTCCTAAGTCCTCATCATTTGCCCTCTTTGAAGGGGGCAGCCCTCCTGTGATTGCTAATACATCTCTTAAATAGCATGAAGATTACTGCTTCAAGGGACCACTAGGTGGTATAATATATAGTGCACTGGACCTGGAATCAGGAAGGCCTGAATTCAGATTTGACCTCGAATACTTATTAGCTGTTTGACCCTGGATGAGTCACTTAACTCTGTTTGCTTCAATTTCCTCATCAGCAAAATAAGCTGGAGAAGGAAATGAAAAACCACTCTGGTATCTTTGCCAAGAAAACCCCAAATGGAATCATGAAAAGTTGGACACAACTGAAAATGACTGAAAATACTACTTCAAAATGAGAATTCTGAGACCACAATCTATTCAGAATCAAAACGGGATTTAAAAAATACTGCACCTGGTAAAACAAGCTCAATTACTAGGCCTGACAAATTTCTGACAGAATGCTTTCCACAAAATGTCCCCACAGGGTGTCCCTCTTTCCCTTTTACAGTATATTCTCTTAGTCATTGAAAAAAATATTGAGCAGTTATCTAATAATCTTTTGTGCAGCTAGCTAACTCACCTATATAGAAAAGAAATTAATGGTGCTTACAAGGAAAAACTGGAAACTGAATAGATTGAGAGGAACAAATATCACTTCTGTGTGGACTGTGAAGGGTGAATATTCATATGCATACACACATTATAGGTAAATAAAGAATCACCACCCTGAAGGTGGTGTTCTTAAACTAACTGTGAATCCTGGGAATTTTGGTCCCAATCAGAGAGGAGTGTTTTCTTCTTTCCCTGAGGATGATAGGAAGAGGGAGATTTCTGTGAAGATTTGGAAAGGAACAAGTGTGGCAACAGTAGCACAATGGCACACAGGGGGAAGAGGAGGAAGAGGAGAGAGAGAAAGAGAAAGAGAGAGAGAGAGAGACTGAGAGACTGAGAGAGAGACTGAGACAGAGACAAAGACAGAGAGACAGAGAGACATAGAGACAGAGACAGACAGAAAGACAGTGAGAGAGAGAGAGAGAGAGAGAAAGGGAGATAGAGTCAGAGACATAGAAAAAAGAGATATAGAAAGACAGAGAAAGAAGCAGCATTAATTTTGCTATTCAACCTCAGAGACTGGACACAGAACATTTCAGGAATAGTTATAATAATCATATCCTTTAATGATTAAGGAAAAAAAGAATCTTTAATGAGGATGGCTGGAATGTACGAGTGTTGCTGTCTGTTACTCTGAGACCAGGGACAGGTCAGTGAAGTTTTAACTGCCCTTCACATTTTCCCCTTCACTGAAGCTAACAGGAATTTTTATCCAATTTCCCTCTTTAAATTGTTCTTAATTCCAAATTTATTGTATATAAAACTATGATTGAACCTAACCTCTTTATGATTCAGGTCTGTTAAGTAATTGTTTATGAGGTTGTTGTTGTATCAGAGAGAGCCAAGGAATAGCTTGGAATCCACAGAACTAAACAGGACGGATCTTTGCAACTCAGTCCAAAATGCTTTGCTCCACCCCGCCCTCCCCCCAATCCTTGACCCCAGCCAGGGGCTAACCTTAATAAGAAAAATTCTCATGTTTTTGATTATACCAATAACTCTAATACCCTCCTAAATTGTAGAGACAGACAAACCATATAGCTTAAGGACATTTATGCCTAGGCTATGGACTCATGAGTAAGCAAGATTCTGATGGCCTAGAATGGCTATCTGACCACCTAGGTATGGAGTACATAACAGGACCAGAGCCAGGGATGGAGGAAAAGAGTGATGTGATATAAGAAAAATGAACATGTAGTGTGGCAAGCCACCTAAATTCTAAAGGTTGGGAGCTAATCTCTCACTTACATATCCAACCTTGACAGAGAGTACCTTCCTGGTAGTTGCACACAGTCACACATACACACACACACACACACAGAGGCATGCATACATGCACTCAAACATGAACATATATACACATGCACACACACATAGAATAGTGGCACACTTTTCCTTGCTGCCATTATTAGCTTCTTGTTTTGGGAAGCATAATTTTTTTTATTCTGTGACATGGAGAGCCTATGTTCTATTTATGTCTCTTCTTTGTAGGTATCTCCTTGGCTGTGTGCTACTTTTAGAACTTGTTAAAAATAAGTTCCTCAAGCAATATTTTGCAATTTGATGCGTTCTGTTGAAAAATGGTTTTCATATGAAGAAGTCAAACTTGAAGACCTCTTGCGTTTTTCCCAACTTCAGGCTAAGATCCTACGTTCCTTAATAAATTTTATTCCCATTTTCAAAGAAAGTTCTTTGAAAGGGTGAGTCATTGGGTACAATGTGCCAAGATAAATTATTGCCAAAACTAAAAAGTCCAAAGTTCTCAAGATTTTTAGAACTTGCATAAAAATAAATATATACAAATATATCTATAAAATTGTACAACTAAGAATTCTGGTATGAAATATTAGCATAGCTTTTTTTAAAATATGTCTCACTGATGACTCTCTACAACATAGAATATTAGCAATCAAAAGGCTCCTTGAGACCACTTTGTTCAATATTATAATTTTATATACTGAGAAACTGAGGTCTTGAGAAAAAAAATTATTTACGCCAAATTACACAGTGAATTAAGGGCAAGACCAAGACCAATACCTGGCTCTCCTGAGAGAGTCCTTGGCTCTTTTCACTAAATTTCCTCTCTTCAACTTGATCTTGAAGTCTAGGGATCCCAGGTTTTGCTCTTTATTTTAAATCCCTTCTTGGTGTCTAGAAAGGAAATTTGTACACAATCAGCTTCGCTCCATAAATAATCATTATGATTGTCCTCTTTGTACTTGAAATTCTTAATTGAATAAGTGAATTATTAAAAAGCAGAATACAAAATTGCATTAAAGCCCACGCAGTGTAGTTATTACTATTGTTGTTGTTGATTTTCCTCCACTCTCTTGAGGGCTGCGGGAATGAAAAGACAGGAGACGATATGTATGGAAGGATATGTATGGGAGTGTAGCCATAGGTGTAAGCACCATCACATACCTTGTTTAATTCATTGAAGAATTTCATTTTTTTTAAAAAGTAATAAAAGGATTGTTGTTGTTGTTGTTCAGTTGTTTCAGTTGTGTTCAACTCTTCATGACCCTAGTTTGGGGTTTTGGCAAAGATACTAGAGTGGTTTTCCATTTCCATCTCCAGCTCATTTTGCAGATGAAGAAACTAAGGCAAACAGGGTTAAGTGACTTGCCCAGGGTCACACAGCTAGTAAGTATCTCAGGGCACATTTGAACTCATAAAGGATCCAGAAGTGGGGCTGCATTACCTTTGCAGTTCAGGAAGCTGGGGAGTCCCCCTCTTGTGGTGGTGGAAGACTAGTGCAGGAAGAGAGGTGTCCCAGCAGGACCCACATTAGCAGAACAGCTGGAGTTCCTGAGCCCTGGGGGTTGGAGCTAGCAATCATCAACACCAGGACCCCAGAAGTGCCTTTGCACAACCAGGGGAAGTGGCAGACAACAGCACAGACAACTGCTGAGACCACTTAACCCATAGTGCATCCTTAGGGGAAGAGGAAACTTCTGGCAGCCAGACCACCCCTTCCCCACACCTCATGAAATCAGAGGCCACAGCACACAAGGCCAGAGAGCTCCAGAAACAGAGATCCACTTTAGAAGACAGGGGAAAGAAATAAGCACCATGAAAAAAGAGACCAGAAAAGCAAAGACTATTGATTCTTATTATGGAGGTAAGGAAGATCAAAATACCCATTCAGAAGAGTACAGCATTGACACTATACCCACATCTGATACCTCAAAAGGGAATGTGAGCTGGTCTCCAGCCCAAAAAGCATTCTTGGAAGAGATCAAAGAGGATTTTAAAAAACAAATTAGACAGGTAAAAGAAGAGAGCAAACCTTTACAAAGTAAAATAGGTGAAATGGTTAAGGAGGTTCAGAATATATTTGGAGAGATTAACTCCTTTAAAAGTAAAATTAATCAAATGGAAAGAGAGATACAAAAGTTAAATGAAGAAAACAATGTGTTAAAAATTAGAAGTGGCCAAATAGAAGCTAATGACTCTATGAAACACCAAGAATCAGTCAAGCAAAATCTAAAGAATGAAAAAAAAATAGAAGAAAATGTAAAATATCTGACTGGGAAGACAAGTGACCTGGAAATTAGATCCAGGAGAGATAATCTAAGAATTATTGGTCTACTGGAAAGACATGAGAAAAAAAAGAGCCTGGAGAGTATCTTCCAAGAAATCATCAAAGAACACTGCCCTTAGGTCCTAGAACCCAAGGGTAAAATAGTCATTGAAAGAATCCACCAATCACCCCCTGAAAGAGATCCGAAATTGAAAACTCCAAGTAATATTGTAGCCAAATTCCAGAATTATCAGGTAAAGGAGAAAATACTGTAAGTAGCCAGAAAGAAACAATTCAAATATTGCAGAACTACAGTCAGGATCACACAGGATCTTGCAGCTTCTACAATAAAAGTCAGGAGAAATTGGAATGTGATATTCTGAAAGGCAAAGGAGCTTGGACTACAACCAATGATCAACTATCCAGAAAAATTGAGCATAATCTTGTATTGTATTGATTTACATATGTTATATATGTAAATCTTGAGAAAGGTAGCATCATTATGACAATTGAAAGGTATATACATAGACTGAGGCTGTCAGTATAAAGTAACTGATGTGATGATAAAAAACAAAGTTAATTAAGGTGTATAAAGGAATTGTTCTGGGAGAAGAGGTAAAGAGGAGGTAGAAAAGGGTTAATATGTCACACGAAGAAGCACAAAAACATGGAGGGGAAAAAAGGGTGGGACAAAAGCATTGTTTGAAATAATAAAAAAATCTTTAGCAAAGTTGCAGGATATAAAATAAACCCACAAAATCCTATACATTCCTATATATTACTAACAAATCCCAACAGCAAGAGATAGAAAGAAAAATTCCATTTAAAGTTACTGTAGACACTATGAAATATTTGGGAGTCTACCTGCCGAGACACACCCAGGGCCTATACGAACACAATTATGAAACACTTTTCACGCAAATAAAGTCAGATCTAAATAAATGGAAAAACATATGTTGCTTATGGTTAGACTGAGCTAATATAAGAAAAATGACAATTTTACCTAAATTAATTTATTTATTCAGTGCCATACCAATCAAACTACCAAGAAATTATTTTACAGAGCTGGATAAAATAATAACAAAAATCATCTGGAAGAACAAAATGTACAGAGTATCAAGGGAATTAATGCTAAGAAATGCTAGGGCAGGTGGCCTAACCATACCAGATATCAAACCACACTATAAACGAGCAGTCATCAAAACTACCTGGTACTGGCTGAGAAACAGAGCCATGGATCAGTGGAATAGGTTAGGTGCACAAGACGCAGAAGTCACTGACTATAGCAATCTACTATGATAAACCCAAAGAATCCAGCTTCTGGGTGAAGAATTCACTATTTCACAAAAACTGCTGGGGAAATTGGGAAATGGTATGGCAGAAACTGGGTATAGACCAATATCTTACACCATATACCAAAATAAAGTCAAAATGGGTTCATGATTTAGGAATAAGGGCTAATACTATAAGCAATTTGGGAGAACGAGGAAGAGTTTAGCTGTCAGATTTATGGGAAAAGGAAGAATTCATGACCCAAAAGGAGACAGAGAGCATTACAAAATGCAAAATGAATAATTTTGATTACGTTAAATTGAAAAGTTTTTGTATAAAAAAGCCAATGCAACAAAGATCAGATTGGAAGCAGAAAATTGGGAGAAAATCTTTACAGTTTCTCTGATAAAGGACCCATATCTAAAATACACAAAGAACTGAGCCAAATTCATAGTAATACAAGTCATTCCCCAGTCGAGAAATGGTCAAAAAAGCAGTTTTCAGAGGAAGAAATTAAAGATATCTAGTCATATGAAAAAATGCTCTAAATCACTCTTTTTTTCTGTGTTCAGGTTCATTTAATGACTGGCACCTCCCTGCAGAGGAGGAAGCAGGCAACTAGGTGGTAGCAGGGAGGATGTTCGCTTGAAGATCTTGCCTTGATTGAAGGGTTTGCCCACGTGCTGGAAGGCCCCCTGCCAGGAGGAGTACTCTTGGACCATGGTCTGGGTCTCCTCACTGCCAGGATCCAGCTTACACCATGTGTAGGACTCATAATCTACCTGCCAGTCTGGACTCAGCGGGAAGGCAAGTTCCTGGCCCTGGAAAACCCAGACTCCAGAAATGGCGCTGCTATTTTTGGTGCCAAAAAGGACGACACTGGCAAATGCATTCTTTCTCAGCTTGTCCAGGGGCTGGAACGTTCCAGTGATGAGGTTGCAGCTCATGAAGGTCTGGCTGAGCTCCTGCAGGGAGTGGTACTCGGCATACCACGGGGACCAGCCGTCATGGTCAAAGTGCTCCCAGAAGTACAGCAGGGCCACTGTCAGCATGTCCTCGTTGGAGTACTTTTGCTTAAACTCATCCAACACAAACATACTCTTGGGCAGGTGGGCAAAGAGATCCCTGGCCTTGGGCTCTGCAGCCAGAGCCTGGTCACACTCATCCATCTCCTCCTTGGGGCCAGGGATTGAGGCCACCTTCTTCTTTTCCTTCAGCTCATCCTGAGCCTTCTGTTTCTCTTCTCACTGTCCCTTCTCCTTTCTTGGGGCTTCCTTCTTAGGCTGACTCTCAGTAAACTATTTAGCATCAAACTGTGCCATCTTCTCGCAGAGCTTTACCTCTCCCAACACCTTCCGGAACTGGTGTTGGTGGATGCAGCTGAGCAACCAGCGGTTGGTGTTGGGAAAGGCCTGCCAGAAAGACAGCTCTAGAACCTGCTTGTAGAGCCACAAGAGGGTACACACAACTGTGATGTCAGCCAGAGTCACATGCTCCCCCACCAGGAAAGTCCAAGTCTTCAGGTGGGCATCGAGCAGCCCCAGAAGCCGCCTCACCTCTTCTTTTGCATTTTCTGTAGCCTGTTTGTTGTGGTGCATGATGCCAAGAGTGGGGAACACCCAAGTACTGGCTGGAGGGATGATGTCACTGTCAGCAATGCTCACCCACTGGATCACCTGGCAGCTGCCTCCAGAGTAGAGCCTCGAAGGTCATCACTGCTCACATAGTGGGCAATGGCATTGCTTTCAAACATACAGAACCCATCGTCACCCTCAAACACTGGAACCTTGCCTGCAGGAAATTTTTGGAGGAATTCAGGGGTGTGGTTGGTCTGACCAAAGTGAAAGTGGGAAGGTGTGTACAGAACGTGGATCTGGGCCCCACTGTACTGTGCAGCAAGGAAGGCCTTGAAGGCCCGCCAGTTTTCAGGGTATGTGTACAGGGTCTGGGCCGCCATAGTGATTCTGCTGAGAAAGCTCTAAATCACTTTCGATTAGAGAAATGCAAAGCAAAACAACTCTTAGATACCATATCTCTCCTGTCAGGCTAACATGATAAAACAGAAAAATGATAAATGCTGGAGAGGATGTGGGAAAATTGGAAAATTGTTACATTGTTGGTCGAGTTGTGCACTGATCCAGACATTTTGGAGAGCAATTTGGAACTATGCTCAAAGGGTTATAAAAATATGCATAACCTTTGATCCTGCAATACCACTGCTAGGGCTATACATCACAAAGAGACCATATAAGTGGGAAAGGGACCCATATGTACAAAAAATATCTATAGCAGCTCTTTTTGTGATGGCAAAGACTGGGAAATCAAGGGGATGCTCATCAATTGGGGAGTGGCTAAACAAATTGTTTTATATGAATGTAATGGAATACTGTTGTGCTATAAGAAATGAGGAGCAGATGGACTTCATTTTAATCTGGAATGACATATATGAACTTACGCTGAGTGAGGGGAGCAGAACCGAGAGATCATTACACACGATGACAGACATACCGTATCTATAAGGACTAACGTTGATAGACATGACTCCTCTCATCAATGCAAGGTTCAAAGACAGCTCCAAAGGACTCATAATGGAAAAAAAAAACCACGCACATCCAGAGAAAGAATTATGGAGTCTGAATGCAGATTGAGGCAAACTTTTTTCTCTCTCTTTTTTTTCCCTTCATTTGGTTTTCTTTCTCCTTTCTCATGATAAATTTCCATTGGTTATAATTTTTCATTAAAACTGGACTATTATGTAAATAAGTTCAATGTGAAGGTATATGTAGAACCTATATTGGATTACATGCCATCTTGGGGGATTGAGGGGAGGAGCGGGAGGGAGAGAAAATTTGGAACCCAAAAAATTGTGACAATGACCAAACAGCAAAAATGGACCAGGCAGGAGGTAATGAGGCCATGGGTCGAGGTAATAACACTATATAGAGAGAATGGGATGAATAAGACAAATATGGAGGTAGTATCAGTAAGAATTGGTAGATAAAAGGAAAGAGTTGAGGATGATGAAGGTCATGAATCTTGGTGGCAGGTATGATGGTTGTACCCTTAGGAGAAATCTTTTTGGACAAGGAAAATATTTAGTGGAAAAATTATGTGTTCTATTTTGTTCATAGTGAGTTTGACATACCTGTGGGACATTTAGGTAGAATTTGTTGATGTGGTAATGTAGTTCAGGAGAAAGATTGTTGTTCGTCCTTCATTTTCAAAGTGGACTGATGACATCACAGGGTGATGTCTCGACTTGCACATGAATTAGATTTAAGTTAGCCAGAGTTGCACAAAGTCATCAGCCTCACTCTTTCTTCCAGAATCATCAAAGTCCATTGGCCAGACAAAAATCAGAATAACTGATGATGGCCCAGGATGCAACAGATGACCATGTCTGACCAAGCTCTAAGTGCTCCATAGACTCTGCTTCAGCTACTTTCATGGCCACTGGAACAAATTGTTCTCATACACTCATTCTACTAGGTGAGGGCTTTACATGATAGAGGTAAATATCTCCCTAACTCACCAATAGGTTTGAGGCCTGTCAGTTACCCTAAATCTGGTTTAGCCCATTTGCCAGGATGGTTTAAGGAAATGCGGTCTGCTTCTCATGCTACAGCTTCTGGGAACTGCAGGTAAGAGTTGATTGAGAGGTGGACACCAAAGTTAGATGAAGAGCCCTGAAAAGGGCTCAGTAAGCCCTCACACCAGAGGTGCTAATCCACAAACATCTGTATAGAGACCATAATTCAACCCATGATTAGAAGTGGATGAAATCACCAAGAGATTATATGTAGAGAAAAAAGATATCAGGCACCATGACACAGCAGAAAGAACACTGGCTTTGATGTCAGAAGACCTGGGTTCAAATACTACTTCAGAAACTCTGGTTGACTTTGAGTGGCCTTGCTTAACTTCCCTATGCCTCAACTTTCTCATTTGTAAAATTAGGGGGTCATAGTAGATGGCTTCTCAGGCCTTTCCTTGCAGATCTAAATCCATAATTCTAAGAAAAGAGAATCTCTGAGGGCCTAGTGCGATACCCTTGCTGATATATGCTTGAGATAGATGATGAGGTAAGAAAGAAGTTTGAGAAAGAGTGGTTAGACAAATGAGAGAAAGTGTTATAGGGACTGAGAAAGTTGAGAATATCTGGAAAGGTAATATCACTGCTATGAACTTCATAGAGGCAAATAAAAAGGGAAAAAAAAGAAATAAGTAAAGAGTCTTATATTTAACAATTTAAAAAGTGTTACCTTAAAGAAAGTGGTTTCAGTTTAGCTTAGAATGTGATGTGCGTTTATATTTCATATGTGCCATATATTTCAAATGTGCAATATCTAAAAATAGTTAAATGAAGAAGAATTTAAGTAAAGAGATCAGTATGGCCTAGAGTGGTCAAAGAAAATTTTGGCTACAAGGTGGAACTTGAGCTCTTCTTGAAATTGCCGAAGTTCTCCAAGGTTCTGTGCGACATTAAATGTCTGTGTGTGTGTTTGTGTATGTGTATGTGTGTATTAATTTAAATAAAGGTATTGAAAATTAAAGTGAAGACAGTTCAAAACATGAGCAAAGGTAGTGACAAGAAGGGCCATATAAAAATTGTATGTAGAATAACTGGATAAGAGGGTTCTTCTGGGCCTAGGGTATGTGGACCATGGTAATTAGAGCTAGGAAGGTACCTTAGACAATATCTAGTCTAACCTCTTCATTTTAGATATGACCAAATGGGGAAGTGAATTTATTAGGGGAAGATACTAGGATTCTGTATCTGTCTCTCATAGCAAAAAGAACCTGGAAAAGCAGGCTAAGGGGCAATTATAGAGGAATTTGAATGAATACTTGGTTGAAGAAGGTAACCTTTGTCCTTTAGTATAGAGTGGAGTGATGAAATTGATTTTTTTTTCTGGAGTGACTGATAAAGATGGTGTTTGAGAAAGATTAATTTACCACCAGTATATAGAATGAATTATCCTTCATAATAGGAGGATAAACAGAACCATAAGTCATCAATTCATTATTTTTTCTTGTCTATTGCAGACCTCAGAGGTAGGATCTGGAAATGTAGTTCATTCACTGTCAAAATGCAGGTTTCAGGATTTCCAGGACACTACTATATTGTGACATATGCACCATCAGGAAATATACTATCTCTGTACTGTTCCAAATCTGCTATTTCCCAATTGTTTCTTCCAGAGCAGAGCTGGTTTCTCCCATATTTTCAACTGTGTATAACAACCTAATAGGGGGCCCACAGTGACAGATGTTATTAGATATAGAAAAATAAATGAAATGGAGTCAGCTAGAGAAGATGTCAGCATCCCTTTCTGGCTAGTTTTCAAATCTAGAGCAATCCTCTCTGGTTTTCAGGGTAAAAGAGTGGAACAAGTTATAAAATGAATATGGCATGAGAACAACATTGTGTGGTCCTAGGGGGAAAGATAGCATTAGAGGCCTACTGTGGACTTAGATATTAAGCAAGACTCGCATGGGATGGGAATAGGAGAGGGAGAAAGAGAAGAATAGAAACTTTCTTTGTGTCTTCTGACATTTTTTTCCATTTACTTATAAGGAAAACCCATTCTTTAAGACCCAGCTGAAATGTCACCTTCCCTATGAAGCCAACTGGAGAACCACCACCAACAATGATCTCTCCTTCCCCCTAACTTTTAAAACGAAAGAAACTCAGATTAGAAAATAGAGATCAACTAATCTAAGTGGTATCTGAGCAGTATCTCCCTTAAACAATCCCTGTCATCTCTGAGGTCCCTTACAGTTATACTTAAAGGTCACATCTAGTTCACACATTCTATAGTTTAACATTTTTGTTCTAGATTTCTTCTGACTTTGATATCTTATGTATTCGTGGTAGGTAATTGAAAGAGCTATCCTGACCTAGTATCTCTGGTGATTTGGTTATTTCAATTGGCTATCAAGTCCCCAGATACCAAAAGAGACTGAGATAATTCCAGAAAAGTCTAACTGTAAGGCATAGTTTACTGATCCCTACCCCCCACCTAGCTTGCTATTTTATATATCCAAACTGCATTGCAATTTTTTTGAAATTTCTCCTCTTTTTCCTTGAACCACTCCATATATCACCTTGACTGTTAGAGACTGTGCTTTTTTTCCTGCATTGTTTGTAAGGTACAAGTAGTTCCTTGTGCTGTCCAGAGATTTTCAGGGTGAAAAGTAGGGTCATAAATCTAAGCCAGAAGAAATTGAGTATGGAATCAGAGAGAGGTTCATATGCCACTAGCACAAGTCAATACTGAAACCAAAAACATATTTTATTTCTCCTATGTAGACAAGGCATGGGCATATGGGAAGAATTAGTGGAGATTCCTAAGTGATAATGGTTCAAACTGAATTTAAATTGTCTATATTCCTAAAGAGATTCCCTGGATATCTATCTATCCCCCTCTCCACAAATTGGCATGTACCAGACTTCTGACAAGATCTTGTTATCATTAATTCATAGAATTCTATTCGTTGCAAGGGACATTAAAAGCTTTTGAGTAGACTGTCATCCAATTGAAGAATCTCTTCTATATCAGTCCTAACAAACAACTAACCAGCCTCTAATTTTGAACACTTCTAGTGACAAAGAGCTTACTACCTCACAGGGAAGTCTGGAGTAGTTTTGGACCGTTCAATTTTTTAAGTTATTTATTATTTTGAGTCACATGGAGATGAAGTGAGGATATAGAGAAATAGAAACTGGTCTTATGTGCTCATGACTCAGTTGTAACATTTAACTGTCTTGTAATCCTGGGTGCTCCCCTCTCTGAGCCTGTTTCAACATCTATAATGCACCTTCTCTTTTAATGTTGTTCCTAGGAAAGTGCTTTGTAAATCTCAAAATGCTACATAAGTAATTAGTTGTGGTGGTGGTGGTGGTGATATTAGTAGTGGTGGTAGTATTAGTGGTGGGGGTTATGGTGAAGAAGATGTATTGAATGCCATCAGGCTCCTTTCAGGTGGCAAAGCACCTGGTACTGATGCCATCTCAGCAAAGATCTACAAGGCAGGGGGTCCACTGCTCATAGAGAAGCTGACTGAATTCTTCCAGATTATATTGCAAGAGGAGTCTGTGCCCCAGGAGTTCAAAGATTCCTACATTGTCCGTTTCAATAAAGGGAAAGGAAAGGGGCTGTCTTGTGATAATCACAAGGGCTTTCTCTGTTAGTTATCGCTGGCAAGATTCTTGCCAGAGTCCTCCTTAAATGTTCCTCTGCCTGAGAGTCAGTGTAACTTCAGAAAAGCAATGGTCGACATGGTGTTTGCTGCCCAACAACTCCAGGAGAAATGCCAGGAGCAGAACAAAGGTCTATAGTGATACTATGAGAAATGAGGGCTTGATGGTGAAATTTGGTTGGCCAGAGAAGTTCATCAGTATTGTATGTCAGTTTCATGATGGCATGCTCTCATGGGTTCTGGATGAAGGATGATGCTCTCATGTTTTCCCAGTCACCAATGGAGTGAAACAGGGCTGTGTACTTACTCCCATGCTTTTTAGCATGATGTTTTCTATGATGTTGTCAGACACCTTCAACAAGGATGAAAATGGCATCAAGGTCAGCTACCACACTGATGACAAACTATTCAACTTGAAAAAAAGCTATAAGCCAAGACTGAAGGTGAGGGAGAGTTGGTGTAGTTGGTGTATGACTTTTGTTCATAGATGATTGTGCACTCAGTGCATCCTCTGAGGCTGAGATGCCAAAAAGTATGGACTAATTCTCTGATGCTTGGGCTAAGGTTGGCCTAACAATCATCAATAAGAAAACTAAGATCCTTCACCAACCAGAACTGCATCATCAATATGAGAAACCATTGGTCATAGTAAATGGAGAAATTTTAAATGTGGATAAGTTCATATTACCTTGGCAGTATACTTTGCAGGGATATCCACATAGATGATAAGGTTGATGCATGTGTTACCTGAGCTAGCTAAGCATTTGAAAGGCTCTGAAAGTGTGGGAAAGAAGGGGTATTAGGCTGTATACCAATCTAAATGTCTACAGAGCTACTATGCTGACTTCACCATCATATGCCTGTGAAACCTGGACAGTCTATCAGTGCCAGGCCAGAAAACTGAACCACTTCTACTTGAACTGTCTTGGGAAGATTCTGAAGATAACTAGGCAAGATAACATACCAGACACTGAGGTCCCCTCCCAAGATGAACTGCTAAGCATTTAAACTCTACTGCAGAGCAGAACTTTGATGCACAGTCCAGGTAGCCTAACTGCCAAGCACACACTTGCCTAAAAGACTATTTTACAGAGTACCCGCACAAGGCGACACTCACCTGGTGTTCAAAAGAAGCAATATGAGAATACTCGCAAGATCTCTCTGAGGAACTCTCTGAGGAAAGTATCAATTGTGAGACATGGGAGATGCTGGCCCAGGACCACCTAACATGGCATGCCTGTACTCACTGTACTCAGTGAGCAAAGAAGAACTGCAGTAGCATAAAGGAAATGTGAACTGTGTAAATACAGAGACATCTCCATCCCAAATGTTCTAGTGGACTATGTGTGCTCAGTCTGTAGTAGAACCTTCTCAACTCATATTGGACTGATCAGCTATAGCGGAACACATTGTACCATGAATGCAACATTATATTATCATCTGTTCTATTTGAAAACAGACAACAACAGTTGTAGTAGTATCAGAGGTAATAGAAATGGTGGTGGTGCTGGTGGTGGTAGTGGTGGTAGTAGTAATAGTAGTGGTAGTAGTACTAATATTCATAGTAGTAGTGACGGTAGTAATAGTAGCAGTAGCAGCCGTGGTGGTGGTTGTGGTGCTAGTAGCAGTAGTAGTAATAGTAAATGTAAAATATTTGAAGCCATCTATCATGCCTTCCCTTAGTCTTCTCTTCTCTTCTCCAAGCTAAACATGCCCAGTTTTTTTCCCATTCATCATATGCTATTTCCTGAACAGTCCTCATCCTTGTCACCTCAAAAATGTGTTCCAGTTTGATGTTGTCTCCTAAAATGTGAGGCCCAGAAGTAGGAGAATACTGCAGAGGTGGTGTGACTACAGCAAAAGTAGAGAGGGAATGTTATTTCCCATTATCTGGACACTTTCTTTTTTAATAATGACTTTAGTTCATATCCCTGACTGGACACTGAAGTTTGGTCTTTATTTCACATACTGGGGCTATATTTCCTCAAAATCCCCTGAGTTTCCCCAGCAGGGCTAGAGACCTCTTCAAGAATCATTATAATTATATTCTTAAAAAGCTTTCAATTTCCTATGACAGGTTTGGAGTGTCTAAAGATGGCAAAGTGAAGGAGATAAATAGATTATTGATCAGACAGGCTTGTAATTCCTTAGTGAATTGGATTTAGTTCCTTCATTGAGATCAGGTCAATGACATAAATCTCCCAAGGAATCGATGCCACGGAGAGTCCCCAGCAGAAAGATGTTTCCATAGTCACTGACTGGCCTGGGAGCCTACCTCTCCACTCCAGAAAGAAGTCAGGAGGGGTTGCAAGCCTGGAAAGAGGATACTATATGGAGATATGATCAGCTCTGAGATTTTCTAAAGGGTCTAGGAATTAGGGTAGCACAACCCCCTCCCAGTCTCCATGACACAAAGAGACATTCTTCTAAGGAACATAAAGAATCCACTCCAATGGTAATAACAATGTCTAAATTACTGACCCCACGGGGTTGCTGTGAAAACCAAATAAAAGAATGTATGTGACAATATTTTGTGAATGCAATAGATGCATTTATGATCATTGTCACTCATATTATTAAGTCATGGAAGATTGAAAGGTGAAAAGGTGACCAGTTGGAGATTATAATTCCAGCTCTCCCACTTGACAATGAAATGGTCAGGAGTCAAGTCCTAATTTCTCCACATTGTGGAATCCATCACCTATACTCCTGCCAAGGTCAGCATGTGTAATGAACCCTGTAGAGTAAGTGGCACAAGGAATGAGGCTCACGGTACACTGGACGTGCATGCTATTCTCACAACTGGCTGAGAGTCCAATCTGCATTATGTTACTGGCCTACACTAAATATAATCACAAAGCCAGGAGTGGGGTGGAAAAAGAAAGTGGGGGTGGTGGGAGGACTGTAATTTGACAAAAAGGTCTCTGAGGAAGGACAGCTGAGTGGAAAGAAGGTTGGCCTGGGAGAACTGTGCTTTGGTCCCAGTTCTTCCATTCACTTGTTATATTACTTTGGTATATAGTTTATTTCTCATCTCTGTGCCTCAGTTTCTTCATGCTTCAAATTTCACTATTGCTCTCCAAGTTGATTTGCATCCCTAAAATTCAAAGTCAAGGCAGAGAATTTTGTCTGATTCCTGTTATTTCTCAGCTAACATATATATGAATATATGCATGCATGTATACACACTTATATACATATACATGCTTATATATGCATATTTGTTATATGTATGTGTGCATGTGTGTGTTATATATACATATGTGAATAAATGTTTATATAATACATGTGTATTTATGTATTATTCATGTGCTTATATACAAACACATATCTATACATATACATACACTATGTACACATATTCTTACACATATACACACATATACACATATACATATACATATAGTATATGTGCACAAACATATAAATACACACATATACATATGCATGTGTGCATATATGAGGGTATGTGTATATGCATATGCATATATGCATTTGCATATATGTGCATATACACACATAGTCATATGTATATATGTAAATATGATATGTATGTGTATGCATATATGTATACAGATGTGTATATAAGGCATATATCTATATTTATCTGTCTACATATTGATATCTATATCAATATCTACATCTATCAATCTAATCTATCTATCTATGGAAAGAAGGACACAATGCATAGAGACCCTGCATTCCATTTCAACAACTGTGATTGTGAATCCCCTTAAAGGTAGGAATTCCTTCGTTTACCTTTGTATTCCTAACACAGTGGCTGGTATAAAGCATGAATAAATGCTTATTGATTGATGTCCCTGACCACTACCTCATCTCCTTTTTTTGCCCTCTAGAGTTCTAAAATGCTAAGATTTCATAAAGTGAGCAAGGCAAGGAAAAAATTTCAATATTTCCACAGCTTCAGTTTTACTAATGACCCAGTAAACATAGCTGCTTGGGATATCTTGGGCTCTTCCATTATTCTAGCCCTGTTTCTCTAGTAGCTGTCCCATATCCATAGTTGGTCCCAATTCAAGGACTTCCCTCTTTGTTGCTAGGGAGCCAGGGATAAATATCATCTATGTTATACCTTAGAGATCATCTTGTTTCACCTAATTTTACAGGTGAGTATTCCAAGTCCCGTAAAGAGGGGAAGGAATTGCTCGAGGTCACACCAGTAAGTAACAGAACTGAGATTCGAACTCATTTTGTCTTGATTCCATATCTAGGGCTCTTTCCAGGGAAATATGATGCTTCTTCTTTAAGTACACTAATTACGGAGGAGAGGAAGGTTTCACCCTTCAATATCCATTCAATAGTTGTTGAGCTCATGGGCTCAATTGTACTCCCATATGCAAATGCCTCCCAGATCTACATATCAAGCTCCAGTCTCTCTCCTGAGTTATTGTCCAATCTCACCAACTAACTCTCGGACATTTTGCCTTGATATCTGAAATTTAGCATGTTCCAAATAGAACTCATAATCTATTCCCACCACCCCAAATATGCCGTTATAACTTTAGTTGAATTCATCACCATCCTTCCAGTCACCAAGACCTGCCACCTCCTCACTCTCCCTCACCTCACCTATCTAATCATCTGGCAAGTTGAGCTAATTCTACCTCCACCACAACTCTCACACTCATCCTCTTCTCCACACTCAAAGAGCTGCCTGCCTAGTTCAGTTTTCTCAATATTTCCCTGCAGAATGATTACAATAGCTTCCCAGCTGGCATCCCTGTCCAAAGCCTCTCCGTTCTCTATTTCATCGTCTGAATAGCTGCCAAAATGAAATTTCTCAAATTCAGATCTGACCCTATTACCTCTCCTGCTCAGTAAACTCCAGTGGCTCCCTATTACTTCTAAGATCAAATATATAACACTTTCGGGGGCAGAGCCAAGATGGCGACTGAAAAGCAGGGACTAGCGTGAGCTTCCTGCCAAGTCCCTCCAAAAACCTATAAAAATGGCTCTGAACCAATTCTAGAATTACAGAACCCTCAAAATTGTGGAGGGAAGCAGGGCTGTAGCCCAGGACAGCCTGGATGGTCTCTGGGTAAGGTCTATCCCACACAAAGCTGGGAGCGGAGCAGAGCGGAGCACAGCCCAGCATGGGCCGCGTGGACCAACCAGACCAGGAGCCAGGTGGAGTGTGCCCTAGTGCCCTGAATCAGTGAGCTGCAGCAGTTACCAGACTTCTCAACCCACAAACACCGAAGAAACCAGAGAAGGTTAGTGAGAAAAGCTGCTGGGGACAGGGTGATAGAGTTCACAGTTCAGTCACCTCCCCAGGGGCAGCGGAGGTGGGGCAGCTACAGAACTATACCTGCAGTTGCTTCCAGCCCCAGGCATACCTGGTGTGATGAATTAAGTGGTGGATCAGAGCAGGAGAGCACAGCCTGCTGAAGTTCTGAGTCCAGTCAGGGTTGGGGGTTCTTGGGGAACGAAGAGTGCTGGTGTGGCACAGCTGGATGTAATAGCTCTGAAATCAACAGCGCACCCCCTCCCCAAGCATGGAACATAGTACTCTTAACTCTACAAGCAGTCATACCCCTAGGAAAAACTAAAGGGTCAAGTAAGGTGGCTGGAAACATGGCCAGACAGTGAAAACGCACCCAGATTCAGTCTCAGACTTTGCAATCTTTCTTTGGTAACAAAGAGGACCAAAACATACAGCCAGAAGAAGTCAACAAAGTCAAAGAGCCTACAATAAAAGCCTCCAAGAAAAACATGAACTGGTCTCAGGCATGGAAGGACTCAAAAAGGATTTGGAAAAGTAAGTTAGAGAAATAGAGGAAAAATTGGGAAGAGAAATGAGAAGAATGTGAGAAAACCATGAAAAACAAGTCAATGATTGGCTAAAGGAGACCCAAAAAAATACTGAAGAAAACACCTTAAAAATAGACTAACTCAAATGGCGAAAGGGCTCCAAAAAGCCAATGAGGAGAAGAATGCCTTGAAAGGCAGAATTAGCCAAATGGCAAAGGACGTCCAAAAGACCACTGAAGAAAATACTACCTTAAAAATTAGATTGGAGCAAGTGGAAACTAGTGACTTGATGAGAAATCAAGATATTATAAAACAGAACCAAAGGAATGAAAAAGTGGAAGACAATGTGAAATATCTCACTGGAAAAACCACTGAATTGGGAAATAGATCCAGGAGAGATAACTTAAAAATTATTGGACTACCTGAAAGCCATGATCAAAACAAGAGCCTAGATATTATCTTTCAAGAAATTATCAAGGAAAACTGCCCTGATATTCTAGAGCCAGAGGGTAAAATAGAAATTGAAAGAATCCATCGATCGCCTCCTCAAATAGATCCCAAAAAGAAATCTCCTAGGAATATTGCCGCCAAATTCCAGAGCTCCCAGATCAAGGAGAAAATACTGCAAGCAGCCAGAAAGAAACAATTTGAGTATTGTGGAAACACAATCATAATAACCTAAGATCTAGCAGCTTCTACATTAAGAGATCTAAGGGCTTGGAATATGATATTCTGGAGGTCAGTGGAGCTAGGATTAAAACCTAGAATCACCTACCCAGCAAAACTGAGTATCATGCTCCAAGGCAAAATATGGATTTTCAATAAAATAGAGAACTTTCAAGCTTTCTCAATGAAAAGACCAGAGCTGAATAGAAAATTTGACTTTCAAACACAAGACTCAAGAGAAGCATGAAAAGGTAATCAAGAAAAAGAACAAGAAAAAGAAATCTCAAGGGACTTACTAAAGTTGAACTGTTTTGTTTACAATCCTACATGGAAAGATGATTTGTATGATTCCTGAGACCTCAATATTAGGGTAGCTGAAGGGAATATGCATATGTGTGTGTGTGTATTTGTGTATATATATATATATATATATATATATATATATATATATATATATATATATATCTGTGTGTGTGTGTATCTATATATGTATGTGTATATGTATATATATGTAGAGAGAGGGGGGGGGCACAGGGTGAGTTGAAGATGAAGGGATGATATCTAAAAGAAATAAAATCAAATTAAGGGGTGAGAGAGAAATATATTGAGAGAGGGAGAAAGGGAGAGATAGAATGGGGTAAATTATCCCATATAAAAGTGGCAAGAAAAAGCAGTTCTGTAGGAAGAGAAGAGAAGGCAGGGGAGGGGGAATGAGTGAATCTTGCTCTCATTAGATTTGACCTGAGGAGGGAATACCATACACATTCAATTGGGTATCTTACCCCACAGGAAAGAAGGAGGAAGAAGATCAAAAAGGGGGGATGATAGAACGGAGGGCAGATAGGTGGAGGAGGTAATCAAAAGCAAACACTTTTGAAAAGGGACAGGGTCAAGGGAAAAATTTGGATAAAGGGGGATAGGTTAGGAAGGAGCAAAATATAGTTAGTCTTTCACAACATGAGTGTTGTGGAAGAGTTATACATAATGATACACATGTGGCCTATGTTGAATTGCTTGCCTTCTTAAGGAGGGTGGGTGGGGAGGGAAGAGGGGAGAGAATTTGGAACTCAAAGTTTTAAAAACAGACGTTCAAAAACAAAAAAAAAAGTTTTTGCATGCAACTAGAAAATAAGATACACAGGCAATGGGGCGTAGAAATTTATCTTGCCCTACAAGAAAGGAAGGGAAAAGGGGATGGAAGGGGAGTGGGGTGACAGAAGGGAGGGCTGACTGGGGAACAGGGCAACCAGAATATACACCATCTTGGAGTGGGGGGAGGGTAGAAAGGTGGAGAAAATTTGTAATTCAAACTCTTGTGAAAATCAATGCTGAAAACTAAATATATTAAATCAATTAAATTTAAAAAAACATATATATATATACATATATATATATATATAGATAGATAGATATATCACTTTCTTTGACATTAAAGTCCCTTCACAACCTAACTCTCACCCAACTTTAAAGCCTAAGTATTTATTATACTCCTTTACATGTTCTATCATCAACCAATTTCTTGGTGTTCTCCCATATGATGTTCCATCCCTCATCTATCTGCCCTTTCACACTCTGCTTCTTACTCCATCTGGCAAGCACTTCCTTCCAAAACCCTAGTTTTCTTCAAAGCTTGATTCAAATACCACCCCCTCAATGAGGCCTTCCTTATTCCCCCCAGCTGCTATTGCTTTCCTACACATTGTATTAATTTTATATAATTTGTATATATTTATAACTGTACATGCTGTCTCCTCTGTTAGAATGTAAACTCTGGTAGAGCAGGGGTGTTTTCAATATTTTTTTTTTATTTCTCTTCTTAACATCTGGCATAGTGCCTGATATATAGTAGGCATTTAATGAACATTTGTTGTTCAACTAGGTACCTACTGTATGCTTATCATGGAGTTAGACATCAGATGGACAAAGTTGAGAGAAAAATATGAATACATACCACCTGACCTCAGTGAATTAGCAGTAGAATGGAAGAAGATGACATCAACTCAAGTATAAAAATAACACATTTGCATAGGTTTTTATAGTAAGAAGCATTTTTTTTGTGTGTAAGGAATCAAGTGCCATCCTGAAAGGCAGAAAGACCTAGGTTAAAATGTTGCCTCTGACATGGACCAACTGAATGACCCTTGGTGAGTCATTTAAACTGGCAGAGCTCTTCATAACTTTCTAAGATTAGAAGTTGCAGAAACATGAGCAACCTGTATTGGTAGTTTACTCATCTAGTGCTTCCCTATGTTAATGAAATAACAGGCTTAGTTCTTGCAACTAAGTTAAGGTACAGAGAATATTTCCCCATAACACCACTATGAGGTCGGTGCTTCACATTTTCAGAATTTTTAAATTTATCTTATTTGGTATCACAACACTGCTATGAGGAAGGCAGGGCTATTATGATTATTAGTGTTTATTATTATTATTATTATTATCATTATTATTATTATTATTATCTTACAGAAGGGAAAACTGAGATTCAGAGAATAGAAATGAGGTACCCAGGGTCCTATCAGTACAAACTTGTAGAGCAGAGATCAGAATCCGGGGCCTGTGCTTTCCTCTTTAGGTGCTCTTTTCACAATCGTAAATAGACTGCAGTTAAGGGAATTTGAGGCACAATGTTGGGGAGAGGTCAGAGGGGAAATTGACTTTTTCAGCATCTCCAATGCCAGCTTCCTGGAGGAGGAAGCCCTGGAGCTGCGCCTTGAGGGTCAGATAAAGAAAAAAAAGACCAAAAGCATTAAGCCAATCAGAAAGGAGAGTGAAAATTTAGAGAGAGAAAAATGGGAATGATAGTGTTTGAACAGATGCACTGCAGCTCATTGTATTCTAAAACCGTCTTTTTGGTAATCTGTCATCAGGAGATGCCCCATTTATTTTACCATATTTATCTTCTCTTTATTTTGCATACAGAATTCATAAATGTTTAATGACTTTGGCACAAGGCATACCTTTGCAAGCTGAATAAAGCCACACAAAATAGCTGAGGGTGAACAAGAGGCACAGAGAGTGAGAGGGCATCCATGAGTGAAGAAAGGGGGCATGTGAGGGATGGGGTGGGAATTAAGGCAGGTTGAATAACCTCCAAGTAGCAAGCCAGGCAATTTTCCTGGAAGTCAGGTTGTACAACAAGGTTTCAAGGGGTTCAGGGCCGTAGCTGCATGCTTGATTCTGGAAAAAGTCTTATAAAGGCATGAATGAGAAGGATGGAGGATTGGAGAAGAGGGACCATGGAGAGTGGAGTGGGAAAGAGGAGAGAGATGTCTCTAACCCAGGCTCCCATTTTAGGCATGCCTAGTTTCGCAAACCCAGAGCCCACTGAGTCCTCTATCACCCCACTTCCTTCATTTACTGCCTGCATCTTTCAATGTGCTGAGTCCTACCATGTTTTTGACTGCTCTCTTTTCAGTGACTGATCTTCTGTGCCCAGTTTGGATGCCAGTTAAGGAGAGGGTAAATTCCTTCCACTGTTCCCTTTCTTTTACTCCAGTTCTGAGAAATGGGTTCCTTGGTGTTTGTTTCTATTTTGTGTATTTTTTTCCCGTTCAATTTCACATGCCCTCACAGGACTGGCAGTTTGAGCCATGGTGACGTCAGAGCCAGGATTGTAAGTGGGGTGGTGCAGCATGCCAGGCTGGCATGGAAGCCCTGAGAAGCTAGGATTCCTGGGACTTTGGGACCCAGGTGTTTTGGATTTGGAACTGTTACTGAACTCTGTGGGAGCTGAGCTAAACTATGAACGTAAGCTCCTTCACCTTCCTAGGGACTGAATTGGTTCAAGGTGGAAGGGAGATTATGCCTCCCATTTGTTGGGATGGAGCTGGGGGAGTAAATCTGTATATTTGTGATTATACATTTGGAAGTAAATATATTCCTTTGTAAAAGCTCCTCTGTGTTTTTCTCTCTTTTTCATTAATTTATTTTAAACTTAAATAATAAGACTTAAATACACAATAAGAAAAGGAAAAGAAAAAGAAATGTATTACAAACTTAAATACTAAAACTTAAATACAAAATAAGAAAAGAAAAAAAAAGCATTGCCATGTGCACAGCAGAATGTAAGAGAGGATTCAAAATATATATCGATAAATTTCCATTTCAAGAAAGCCTGTGAAATAAATACTACATATTGTGTTCAGAGATGTCCATCTTTTCTTCCTCTGTGCTATATATAAAAAGGAGAGGAGAGAAGGAAGTTGGAGATAGGAAAAAGTGGGAGAGAAGAGAGAGAAAAGGAAGAGAATGAATAAGAAGAGAATGAGACAGAGGAGAAAGAAGATAAGCGAAAGGAGAGAAACAGACAAGGGAGGAAAAAAGATGGAATGAGGAGAGAGCAGGAGAGAAAAGAGAGAGGGAGAAAGAGAGGGTAAAGACACAATTCAAGGGAGGAGAGAGGACAGTGAAAAGAAAGGGAGATGGAGAAAGAGGAAAAGGAAGAAAATCATAAGAAATAAAAAATAAAGGTAGAGAAAGGAAAGGAAAAAAAGAAGAATGTCGAAGGGAGTAAGAACAGCTTGCAGTGCCAAAAAGTGGAGAGAAGTGAGTAGGGCATGCATGATAAGAAGGCAGTTTTTGCATTTTTCAGGGGTGGTTGGAGTTTCCTTACCACAAGAGCAGCAGCAGGCCTTCTCTGCTGGTTGCCTCCCCAAAATAGCACCTTGGAGGCCATCTGTAGCAAGAATCCTTTAGTGACAGATGATAGGCCTTCTTTAAAATGTATTCAGAGATTTGCATGAAGATCTCTGGCTATAAATAAACGAGCTACTCCCTTTTCCCAGGGTTGGGGAATGGCCCTAGAATCCAAATTGGTGAAATTCTCTTTGAATGGGCTGCTATGTTTCAGTACTGAGATAACCACACATTCCTGCAGCTTGGAAATAGGCTGTGTTTACCTTGGAAATGTCATATTTAGGATCCAATAGAATGCAAATGACTTGACAATGTTCAGCCCTACCCAATATGGAAGTATCCCATTTTCCTCCCCATTTTGCATCCAGTGTGAAGATTTTGTTTCTCTCTCTCTTCCTTCCTCCTCCTCTCTATTAATTTATCTCATTTTTCATAGATAGATAAACAGATAGATTAATATATATATATATATATATATATATATATATATATATATATATATATATTCTTTTCCACTACCCAATCAGCATCAAGCATAGACAATTAAAAGAATAACCTGTGGTTGGGGTCTGACTCTTGTTGACTGCCTTACCTAGGCTACAGGATTTATCCCTAGCTGTGGATTAAAAGAGCTGTCAGCCAGTGCAGGGGAGAGGCTTTTTAGTCATTACAACATAGAAGAAGGGAACAGAAAGACTCTCATCCTAGAACTGAAACCTAAGAGATGGCAGAGATCAAGTTGGTAATGGAATTTGTTATATTTAATGCAAAGATGTACAGCCAGATAGGTTGAAGACTGTTTGGAGTGCTGGGCTTGGAGTCAGGAAAACTTGAGTTTAAATCCTACCTCAGATATTAGCTGTATAAATCTGAGCAAATAACTTAGGCTTTTGTTGTCTCAGTTTCCTCATCTGGAAGATAAGGAGTTTGGACTCAACAGTTTCTCAAGTCCCTTTCAATTCTAAATATGTGATCCTTTGTGATAAACTTCAGTAGAAACAACACAGAAGAGCAGAGAAATGAAGCTCAGAGGATAGCAGGGTGATATCATCAAAGGACATTATAGCTCTTCAGGGTTGATGTTGGAGGGGTGAGTTGCCCTAGCTGCAAGTAGGCCCCAGCCACATGGATAGATAAGCACCCTACATAGTCTCCAGATTCCCAATAGGCCTTATCCTATTGATGGTATGGTAACCTATGGAAAAATTGATCACATGTGTGTATGAAGAGGGGTAAAGAGGGAGTAATTCTTTTTTCTCTATGCTGTTGGATTAAATACCTTTTGTTTAAACTAATGTGTCCTCTAGCTAGCTAATGACAATAAATACATTGGTAGATGCTATGTTTTTGATTGGATGCTGCCTTGAACCTGGAATAAATTTTCAGACAGCCTACATCTGAGCATCACATATATATGATCTACACAGTATCTGTTGCATATCTTTATATTAAATGTAGAGACATTTAATATCTAAGATGGAAGAGAATTTAGAAAAGGATATTAAAAACATGAAAGATAAAATATCAGATTTAGAAAGCAATTTACCACATAGAAGGGTAGACCCAAAATGGACCTTAGAGATCATTTAATTGGATCTCCTCATTTCACAGAGGAGGAAACCAAGTTCCACAGGAAGCAGAGGCGGGAGGGGAGGGAGGAGTTTTTCCCAGTCCAAGTCATAGTGAAACCTGGTACTTAGTTCTCTGGACTCTCAGTCCAATGTTCTTTACATTACACCCTGCAGCCTCTTCACCAAATTGTCAGGCATAGTAGCTACTATTTGAGTTCCTTTTCTTGCCGCAAAGCCAAGGGATAGAAAGAAAAGAGATTTGTTGAAAGTGCAAAGGCTTACTTCAACGGAATCACGTTCTTCTCTGGGGCCAACTTCCTTTTAGGAGAAGCAAAGAGTGGAAGCAATGACACAGGGGAGCCAAAGATCTGATTGAGACAGCATCTGGCAACCACAAAAAAAGGACAAGTCCAGAAGCGATTACTATAGAAAAATACAAACTTTTATTTTCTTTTCTTATTTTTTTCCCTGCTGCCTGCCTCTTGACAGCACAATACTCCAAAGACCCAGCAAGGCACAGACAGAGCTCTCTCAGTAGCTCTGAGGTTCTTTGAAAAACATTGCATTATTACAAAAGTAGAGAACAGTAATACAAAATGAGAGAAAATTGTCAGTAAATCTATTCATACACACACACACATCACAGTATATTTTCAGTCAGGATTGAAAATTGAAGGAAGAAAAACTGTGACAAAAATAGATTGAAAGACATGGGAGTTTTAGCTATAGTAAAGGGACAACTTAGAAATTTCATGTATGAACTTGAAGCAGGTTATGCAATATTGTTATGTATTTTAAACTCAGTTCTTAATTACTAGGACACTGACTGTTTTATAGGGTCATTGGATCAGAACTATAAAAGGGACTTCAAGGTCATTACATCCAGCATCCTCCCTCTAGACAAATGAATCCCAAAGTAATATAAAATCTATTAACCTTGGCACATTCACTAGGGGATGGCAATGAGCAGTATTTTCCAAAATTTGAACTTGTTCTTGTAATGGTAATTATTCATTTATGTACCTCCATATGTATATGTGCATATGTCCATATGTATATGTGTATATAGTGGTCAATATCTTAATAACTCAACTTTATATGGCAAGTTAACATTTAGAAAGCAGCCATTCTCTGAGATAGGTATTGAAAGTGTTATTGGAACTTTTTCTTTAATAAGTTAGGAAATGGAGAAGACATCTCTCACTTTCCCCTTTGTGGAGGTGGGAGGTCCACAGATGTTACCTATTACACGTTTCACTTTTTCAATGTATTGATCAGTTCTGCTGATTTCCCCTTTTTTCCTTCCAAAAATACTATTTTTCATATAGAATGGCTCCAGAGGGGGAGGAATATATGGATGTTATAGTAATGTAAAAAGCAGAAAAAATATCGATAAAAACTGATTTAAATAATTAATGAAACAATGGAGGTCCAGACAGGTTAAGTGCTCTTCCCAAGGTTACAAAAAATTATGTAGCAGATTACTAATTCCAACCCCCAGGTTCTCTATTTTAAATGCAGTTTAAATGAAGTTAATACTTCAACTGCCTCCCTTTACAAATCACTTTCCTCACAAGAATTCTGTGAAATAAATTGTGCATGTATGATTATCCCCAGTTGACAGATAAGAAAACTGAAACAGCGCAGACAGGTACAGTGACTGATCTAATTTTGCATAGTTTGGAAAAGGTGGAGTGAGTCAAACTTACCTATTAGGTATGTATGTAATAAGGAAGAAAAAGACAGATTTGGCTATCAAGATGGTGTCAGAGAGAAGAAAGAGGGGTGCTTAGAGTGTGGCTTGTGGGCACTATGTATATGCTTGGAGGGGGAGGAAGAAGGGCAGTTCTGTAACTCCATCAAAGATACTAAGGGGAAAGGGGCAGTTGACTTGTCCTTTCAGGTAATTAGGAAGAATTTCCTTGCATCTTCAGGAGTGATAGACAGCCTTCAGAGCTGAAGCTGTTCAGCAGGCTGCTGTACAGTCAGCCATCCAAATCTGTCATAACAGCTGGTGGGGGGTTTGCAAAGAGCTAAGTGAATAGCTGGTGTTTGGCATGGCAAGGCCCCAGAAAAGCCTAAACATGTAAGAGAACATGTCTATTAGCTGCTTCCACTACCTGGCCAGGAAAGTACCCCTCCCCTCCCTTCCTTTCCCTTATCCTCCAGGTAGCATTTCCAAATGCCCTCAGTTTACTTCACCTTACAATGAGGATGAAGAAAACAATGAGTATAATGGTATTATGTTTATGTAGAGTTTTATCTCAGTTTCAAAACATTTTGCATATGCATATATGATAGTTGATAGAGAACTACACTATATAAAGAGATAAAAGACTTCAAAAAGAGTGAGTTTGGTTCAAACCCCACTTCCAACACATACTGGCAGTGTGACACTGGTCAAGTCACCATCTTTCACTATTCTAAGCAACTCTCTAAGGATATAGGTTGCAGGAAAGTTGCTGACCTGCCCTGGCAAAGGAATCTCCCTATATTAATGAAATCATGAGGCCGTTTCCTATATGATATCCAGTTACCTATATTATAGTGTTTCTTCCCACCAAGACTCTAAGCTCCTTGAGGACAGGAAACTTTTTTGCATTGCCGCACAGTGTGGTATAAAAAATAGTGACTCAAGAGTCAAGAGACTAGGTGTCTATTCAAAACCAAGCATTTCGATTGCACTTTAAATTTTGCAGTGTCATATTCACAATGGCCCTGTAAGGAAGAGATTTTAAGAAATGTTATTCCCCGGGCAGGGGAGGGGGAGGGAGCCAAGATGGCAGCTGGAAAGCAGAGACTTGCCTAGGGCTCTCCCCCAGGATGCTCCAAACACCTTTAAAAAATGGCTCTGAACAAATTCTAGAACTGCAGAACCCACAAAATAGCAGAGGGAAGCAGGGCTCCAGCCCAGGACAGCCTGGATGGTGGCTGGGCAAAGTCTATTGCACACCGAGCTGGGAGTGGAGACGAGCAGAGCCCAGCATATGGACCAACCAGAACCAGGAGCTGGGCAGAACAGGTCCTAGCACCCTGAATCACTGAGCTGTGGCAGTTACTAGACTTCTCAACCCACAAACACCAAAGACAACAGAGAAGGTTAGTGGGAAAAGCTGCAGGGGACAGACTGAAAGGAGTTCGCAGTTCAGCCACCGCCCCGGGGACAGTGGAGGTGGGGCAGCTGCAGAACTACAGCTGCAGTTGCTTCTAGCCCCAGGCCCATCTGGTGTGAGGAATTAAGTGACAGATCAGAGTAGGGGTCCAGAGCCTGTCTGGGTTGGCGGTTCTTGGGGGAGGAGGGGCACTGGTGTGTCAGAGCTTGCTGTATAGAAATAGCTCTGAAAACAACAGTGCATCCCCTCAAGCTTGGAACAAAGTACTCTCTGCTCTACAAGCAGTCATACCCCGACGAAAAACTCAAGGGTCAAGTAGTTGGCTGGGAACATGGCCAGGCAGTGAAAACAGAATCAGATTCAGACTCAGACTTTGAAATCCTTCTTTGGTGATGAAGAAGACCAAAACATATAGACAGGAGAAGTCAACAAAGTCAAAGAGCCTACATCAAAAGCCTACAAGAAAAACATGAACTGCTCTTAGGCCATGGAAGAGCTCAAAAAGGATTTGGAAAAGAAAGTTAGAAAAGTAGAGGAAAAATTGGGAAGAGAAATGAGAAGAATGTGAGAAAACCATGAAAAACAAGTCAATGATTGGCTAAAGGAGACCCAAAAAAATACTGAAGAAAACACCTTAAAAATAGACTAACTCAAATGGCGAAAGGGCTCCAAAAAGCCAATGAGGAGAAGAATGCCTTGAAAGGCAGAATTAGCCAAATGGCAAAGGACGTCCAAAAGACCACTGAAGAAAATACTACCTTAAAAATTAGATTGGAGCAAGTGGAAACTAGTGACTTTATGAGAAATCAAGACATTATAAAACAGAACCAAAGGAGTGAAAAAGTGGAAGACAATGTGAAATATCTCACTGGAAAAACCACTGAATTGGGAAATAGATCCAGGAGAGACAATTTAAAAATTATTGGACTACCTGAAAACCATGATCAAAAAAAGAGTCTAGATATCATCTTTAAAGAAATTATCAAGGACAACTGCCCTGATATTCTAGAGCCAGAGGGTAAAATAGAAATTGAAAGAATCCCCCAATTGCCTCCTGAAAAAAGACTCCCAAAAGAAAACTCCTCGGAATATTGTTGCCAAATTTCAGAGATCCCAGATCAAGGAGAAAATGCTGCAAGCAGTCAGAAAGAAACAATTTGAGTATTGTGCAAACACAATCAGAATAACCCAAGATCTAGCAGCTTCTACATTAAGGGATCGAAGGGCTGGGATTGAAGGGCTTGGAATATGATATTCTGGAGGTCAATGGAGCTAGGATTAAAACCAAGAATCACCTGCCCAGCAAAACTGAGCATCATGCTTCAAGGCAAAATATGGATTTTCAACAAAATAGAGGACTTTCAAGCTTTCTCAGTGAAAAGACCAGAGGTGAATAGAAAACTTGACTTTCAAACACGAGAATGAAAGAAGCATGAAAAGGTAAACAAGAAAGAGAAATCATAAGGGACTTACTAAAGTTGAACTGTTTTGTTACATTCCTACATGGAAAGATGATGTGTATAATTCATGAGACCTCAATATTATGGTAGCTGAAGGGAATATACACACATACATACATACATCTACATAGAGGGCACATGGTGAGTTGAATATGAAGGGATGATATTTAAAAAAATAAAATCAAATTAAGGGATGAGAGAGGAATATATTGAGAGAGAGAGAGAGAAAGGGAGAGATAGAATGGGGTAAATTATCTCGCATAAAAGTGGTAAGTAAAAGCAGTTTGGTTGGGAGGGCAGAGGGGGCAGGTGAGGGGGAATGAGTGAATCTTGCTCTCATCGGATTTGACTTGAGGAGGGAACAACATAAATGCTCAATTGGGTATCTCACCCCACAGGAAAGAAGGAGGAATGAGATAAAAAGGGGGGACAATAGAAGGGAGGGCAGATGGGGGAGGAGGAGGTAATCAAAAGCAAACATTTTTGTAAATGTTCAGTGTCAAGGGAGAAAATTGGATAAAGGGGGATAGGATAGGAAGGAGCAAAACATAGTTAGTCTTTCACAACATGAGTATTGTGGAAGGGTTTTGCATAATGATATACATGTGGCCTATGTTGAATTGCTTGCCTTCTTAGGGAGGGTGGGTGGGGAGGTAAGAGGGAATTTGGAACTCAAAGTTTTAAAAGAAGATGTTCAAAAAAAATTTTTGCATGCGACTAGGAAATAAGAAATACAGGCAATGGGACATAAACATCTATCTTGCCCTAAAAGAAAGTAAGGGAAAAGGGGATGGGAGGCAGTGGAGTGACAGAAGGGAGGGCTGACTGGGGAATGGGGCAATCAGAATGTATGCCATCTTGGAGTGGGCGAGAGGGTAGAAATGTGGAGAAAATTTGTAATTCAAACTCTTGCTAAAATTAATGCTGAAAAGTAAATATATTAAATAAATAAAGAGATGAAAGAAAAAAAGAAAATGGAGAGAGAGAGAGAGAGAGAGAGAGAGAGAGAGAGAGAGAGAGAGAGAGAGAGGGAGGGAGAGAGAGAGAGAAAATTGCTGCTGGTGCCTGCTAACAACCGCCCTCGTAATTGTTAGAACTGAACAGGCTGACTTAGCTGTACTGTGAGTTGTCTTTGGGGAGACCCCAGCAGGGGGTTGGAGAGGTTTTTGGATGTTGAGGCTCCATGTTGGGATTTTCTGTATTGAATATTTTGGGTTCCTTGCTGTTATGATGAAGTGGACTGACTGGCTGTGGAGCTGAACATTTGGTTATGGGATATGGTTCTCTGGTGTTTGAATAAATGGTTTACTTCTTCTACAAAAAAAAGAAGAAGAAAAAAGAATTGTTATTCCCATTTTGCAGATGAGGAAACCAAGGTCCAAAGAGGTAAAAGGTTTTGCTTTGTGTGACACAACTAATGTGTCAGATACAATATAGAAATCTAGGTTTCTCCTGAATTCCTGTATACTGTGCTTTTAACTCTACCCTACTAACCCTCTTATCTAGCCTTTGATCTGCTGCAGATAAAAGAAACCAGGTGTATGCTGTCTTCCTGGAAAGATTATAAGCTCCTTGAGGGCAAGTACTTTGCAAATTTATGTCCTTAGCATCTAGTATAGTTTGAAAAAGAAATCTAGCCAGTAAACCCGTAGTAAAGGAAGCAGCCTTCAGCCATCAAAATGTACCCTTCTCTGGGCACAGGAGTGAGAGGAAGAGGAAGAAGGAGGGGGAGAGGGAGAGGGAGAGGGAGAGGGAAAGGAAAAGGGAGAGGGAGAGGGAGAGGCAGAGGCAGAGGCAGAGGGAGAGGGAGAGGGAGAAGGACAGGGACAGGGAGAGGGTACTCAGGTATGTTTGTCCTTCGTCCTGGAAGAGGACCATGACATCAAGGAAATGATATGACTTGCAGTTGACTTTGATTTGAGTGAGGGAAGGCTGTAGGTCATCAGTCTCACTTTCTCCTCCACAGTCATCTGGCTCCAGTGACCCGACATTCAACAGGAAAACTGGGGATGGCCCAGGATACATTCGGAGACCCTGGCCTTTTACGGCTAAGGTCTTTTATGGTTCTCACTTTGAGTGAGGTAACACCCATTCAGTGAATAGGCCTCTTTAAGAAGTTAATCAAGCAATGGCCCCTTTAATCAAAATTTTAAAAAAGTATCAAACCAGGAGAGGAAGACTCTCAGGGTTCCTGGCCAAAAGAGAAACAGTTACTACTTCATTTTAGGTGCTTAATATATGCTTACTGATTGTCAAACTCTTGATCATAGACAAATCAGTAAACCTCTCTGCACCTCAGTATCTTCCTATGTAAGATAAGAGAGTTTCACACAATGGTTTCTATGGCCCATTTCAGCTCTAATATCCTATGGTCTAGCATAAATTATAGATGTTTTAAGAATAAATATGGAATGTAGAACATAAATATTATATAGCTATAGATATTCCCATACTCCTTCAAGCTAGAATAATCTATTCTCCTCTATTCTATTCTTCTCTATTCCCTGTTGATTTGATTCTAACCTTTTCTACTTTTTTTGTATTGCCTATAGCATCTATTACAGAAGCACAGAATCTCAGAGATAGAAGAGACCTCAGGGGCTGTTTAATCCAAACAACGCCCAAACATGCATTCCCTCTACAAAAGATCCAACAATTGTCATTCAGGATTTGCTGAGGACTTATAGTGAGGGAAGAGGTGGAATCATTATTTCTTGAGAAAGCCACTTTTGAATAATTCTAATTTGTAGGAAGTTTGTTGCTTCTTGTTGTTGCTATTGCTGCTGTCTTGTTTCCCTGAAATGAAGCATCAATTTGTTTTTTGGGTTTTTTTTTTGGTTTGTTTGTTTGTTTTTGCAATTTCTACTCTGCCCTCTTTGGCCAGGTACAGCAAATCATGTGATCACCTTTCAAATACAAGCATAATGCCATCCCTGAGTCTTCTTCTCTAGCCTAATATTACTCAGTCTTTAAAAGGATCCTTATACCACAAATCTATCATCTATCAACTATGCCCACCCCATCTGCCTTTTCCACCCTAATCCATTTGCTGCTGAGCAACACTGATTAGAGTCACACAATTGTACCAACTGGGCCTGCTACAAATTTAGGTGATTTAATCTCAGCTGGACACTCACTGATGCACAGCAATTCCTTTATTCTTCCTTACTTGACCCTCCATTACACTCTTCAAAATAAATATTCAAAACTCTCTCTTCTCAAAGCTCTTATACTGAACCTCCTTCTTAGCATAGGATTGTGGCTAATACCCTATTGATAAAAGAGGGTCCACTCATCCTGAGCTCCCTATTTTATAGCAAATATTCCATATTTTAATAATAAATACTATTTTATATTTCAAAACTTTTTGGAATCATCATCCACTTTTTCTTCCTATGCTCCAGTCTGTGACAAAGAGATGGATAACTCTTCTCCCTATAAAAGACAATCTTTTTTTAACTTTTATTTTTCATCCCAAGGCTTCTCTGAATATCACTCCTAGGTCTAATCTTCAGTGCCCCTTCTCTACTAGTTCCTTTTATGCTGCCTGAAAACATACCTTAGTCTCCTTGTCAAAGAAAAAAGAAAAAAAAAGGAAAAAGCAACCTTTCATATGACCTTACTATCCTCTCAGGTGATGGCATATATATCTTAGCCTTTGCATAACCAAACTCTTTGAAAAAGCCATATAAGCCCACTGAATCACAGAATTTCGAACTTTAAAGGCACTTCAGTGGTCATCTATTCCAACCTATAAGTAAAAAGGAATTTCCATTATATCAGAGCTGACAAGTAGATGCTCAGACTCTACCTGAAGGCTTTAAGGAAGGAGGAATACATCACACCTAAGAAATCCATGCCATTTTTGAACAGCTCTAATTGTTAGGAAGTTTTCTTGATACTCAGTCTATATTTGCCACTTTGCAATTCCTGCCCATTGCTCCTGTGTCTGCTCTTTGGAGTCAAGCAGAACAATTCTAGACCCTCCTCAGTCAGGTGGCCTTAAAATATTTGAAAACAATTACCTAGCATCTCATACCCCCAACAACAATGACAAAATTCTTACCATGGATAAGTCTGAAAATATATGTCTCTGTTTGTTTTCTATTGAGTAGATTTGAAGAATCTGCCAGTTATTTTTTGTTTGTTTTATAATGTAAATTGTTCTGATTCTTCTCAATTCGCTCTGCTTAGTTTCATAGAAGTCTTCCCAGTTTCCTCTAAAGCTGATCATTTAATCATTTCTTATGGCACAGTAACATTCCATTTCATTCCTATACCATAATTTGTCTCACTATTTCCCAATAAGAGGATATTCCCTTAGCTTCCCATTTGAGGATACTACGAAAAGAGTTTCTCTGAATATTTTGGCACATGTAAGTCCTTTTACTCTTTCTTTGATCTCTTTAGTGGTATAGGCCTGTTACATATGTATACACGCACACTCATATTGAGGCTAGGCCAAAATGTATATGCATGGCTTAGTAAATTTTGGGGCAAACTTCTAAATTATTTTCTATTATGGTTGCATCAATTCATAGCTCCATCAATGGTAAATCAAATATGCCCGTTTTCTTATAACTTTTGAATCTTTTGTCAACTTTGCCAATCTGAAGCGTGGGAGGTAGAACCTTAGCATAGCTTTAATTGGAGCATTTCTTCATATTGTTGTTGATAACTTGGATTTTTCTCTTTGGAAACTGTATTTTCATATCTCTTGGTGATTAATCTAATGGAAAAAGGCTCTTACTGTTACAAATTTGAATCGTTTCATTAAATATCTTGAGTATGAACAATTTATCAAACAAAATTGCTGCAAAGATTTTTCTCCATTAACTGTTCCATTTTAATTTTAAATTTATTAGGTTTGTTTGTATTTAAAAAAAACCTTTAAATTTCATATAATCAACATTGTTGATTTTATCTTCTGTGATCCTCTTGTTACGGCATGTGCTCATCTCAAATCCATAGATCTAAACAGTAGTTTCTTGATCTAATTAGTTTATGATTTCTCCTTTCACATCTAAATCATATGTCTATTTCGAGTCTATTTTGTTATAAGGGGTAAGATACTAGTTTATAGATAATTTCTACCAAATTGTTGTCTGTTTTTCCTAGTAGTTTTTGTCAAATGGTCAGCTCTGGTAACCAGGGCCATTGTGTTTATTAAATGCTATGCTGCTCTATTTATTTACTTCTATTTATTGTGTTAAGTTTTAGCAAATCATTTTTTAAATAATTATTGCTTTGTGATGTAGTTTAAGATCTGGTACTGATATGTTGGTTTCCTTCCCACTTTTTCATTTGTATAGTAGTAATTCTTGATCTTTCTGTTTCTACATAGGATTTCTCTCATCATTTTATCTGGTCCTCTAAATCCTTCAGATATTACTGATGCTGGTTCCATAATCACATCTGCTAGCAATTTCAGGATTGAGTACCTTTTGGCCAGGGTTCTTGAATTCATCTCGATTCTAGGCAACTAGATGCTCAGTTTTTTCTTTGTTATCTTGGGTATCAACTTCCTGTAAGGCTTTTGTGTTCTTTATCATCTCTTGTGTAAAAGACATTCTCTTTTCTAAGGATATAGATATGGATATACATATAAGAAGAAAGATAACACATATGCAGGCAGCTAGGTGGTCCAATGGATACAGTAGTAGGCCTTGAGTCAGTATGACTCATCTTCATGAGTTCAAATCTGGCCTCAGACACTTACTAGCTGTGTGACCTTAGGCTTGTCACTTAACCCTGTTTGCCTCAATTTCCCATCTATAAAATGATCTGGAGAGGTAAATGACAAAACACCCTACTATTTCTGCTAAGAAAACCCAAAAAGGGTTAATTGAGAGTCAGATACGACTTAATTACAACACACATGTACAGAAATGATGTATATATGCATTACACATATATAAATGTATATTGTATCAAATAGATAGCTATACACATAAAATGCGTTTGCATATGTATATACATATGTGTGTACATTTATGTATATAGATAGATAGCTATGTAGATAGAAAGACAGAGAGAGAGAGAGAAAGAGAGAGAGAGAGAGAGAGAGAGAGAGAGAGAGAGAGAGAGAGAAATAGAAATATTCATCTTCTTTTACCTGGCCTCATTTTTATGTGTGTATATATACATAAATTACATATATACACATATAAATAATATATATATGTATGTATTTATCTAGATTTAAACATGAAACTTAAACATAATATATGCATATATGTATATATACATTTTATGTATGTGTTTGTGTATACACACACATACACATATTAATTTAAGCAGGCTGGTGACCTTCCCATGCATACACACTCATCTCTTCAGAAAATTTATTATTCTCTTTCCTGAAATTCTTTTTCTTTTATATTTTAAGACACATTAACTTGACTGTCCCTTGTCTGTCATGGGTTGATTTCCCCCGAAGCACTTTACTCCATGGTTTCTCAACTATCATTCATCTGATTTCCTTGAAATCTGCTTTCCCGAAATATGGCATAGATTTCAGACTGTATTCAGATTTCCTATAATATCTATGACAATCTCTATCACAGAGATTTTGATTCCCCCTAAAGTTGCACAATTTAAATTCTTAAAACCTATCTCTTCTTGTTAGAACTTGATGAAGAAAAGAATTTAACTCATTTGTTCCTTTACCTTTTGAAGAATTAAATTGTTACTAAGGCAAATCAAGAAGTACTTAGCTCCTTAACTTTTGCCCAATGAAAGTTCCATCAGATTTCTTTATAATTGAAGTACCCTTCTCCTGTTATACTATGTGAAAGACTTACTACGTATTTTCCAAAATTCCTTATCTATTTCTTCTTTCTGTCCAGGGCTTATGTTATATATTCCAATGACAAAATCACTTCTGTTTCTCCCTCTTTTGACTAACCCTCACCCAGATATGCTCCATTATGCTTTACATATCCTGGTTCTTGGATTATCTTCATAATATATAATGCTACACCACCAGCCCCAACCTTTTACCTCTTTTGCTCCTTTTCAATAAAATATGCCCACTCAAAACTATGACTGAGTGATGCCTTTCATTACAGAAAGTCTCAAATATACCTATAAGGTCAATTGCCTCCATTTCATTTCCTTTAACTCTCCTCTGCATACTCTGATCCATCTTCTGACCTCATCATTCAACTGAAACTACTGTGCTTCTATTGCCGTCTCTATCTCTCATTATCTCTTTCCTGTCTTCATGTCTTTCTGCTTCTCTGCCCCTCTGTCTTTCACTATATCTCTGTCTTTCTGATTTTCTATTTTTCTGTCCCTGTTTCTCTTTATCTCTCTTGGTCTCTGTCTCTCTCTGTCTCTATCTCTTTTTTAACTCTTTCTCTGTCTCTGTGTCACTGTCTATGTTTGTCTCTGTCTCTGTCTCTCTCTCCCCACCTGCTGTCTCTGTCTCTGCTTCACTATCTCTATCTCTGTTTCTCTTTATGTCTCCTTCTTTTATGTTCTCCCTCTCCCCCCCACCCCCCAAAGTTACAGATTATCTCTTAAAGGACAAATCCAATGCCTTTGAGGCCTTATCTTTCCTCACCCCTCTGAAGCATTTGGTACCTTTGACAACTTCCTGTTCCCAGGTGCTCTGGTCTCCTGGGTTTTTGAGATTCTATTCTCTTTTAACTCTACTATTTGTCTTACGGCTCATTTTCAGCCCACTTTTCAGGATTAATATCCATTACCCACCATCTAATTGTGGTTGCACCTCAAGGTTCTGTTCTAGGCCTCCTTTTCCCTTTCCATGCCCTCTCTCATAGTGAGCTCATCAAGTCCTATGGCTTAGATTATCATCTTCATCTAGATGACTCCCAGATCCAGTCAACTCTAATCTCAGCAGTCCCATATCACCAATTGCCTGTTGGCCACTTCCAAATGAATATAGCGTAGCTATCTCAAAATCAAACTGTCCAAAACAGAGCTCATTAACTGTTTTTTCAAAAAACCCACCCCTCTTCTTAACTTTAACATGATTTAATTAATCAAGTATTTATCAAGCATATACTATTTACATGGTGCTTTGCCAAGTACTAGTGATAAAATTTTTCCCCCTACCACCACAAAAAATATGTCCTAAAGAGATTTATAGTTTTCTGGAAGAATATACCATGTGCATAGATAAAAGAGAACTCTTTGGTACAGAAGAAAGGGTAGTGTCTTCGGAGCACAGGATCTGTGTTCCAGTTATGGTCATCCCATTTTTTGCCTGAGTGACTGTAACAGTAAGGCAATAATAACAATGTAGATGATAATTGTTAAAATGCCTATGTGGTTCTGTATCACAAAGTATACGAGACTCTCCACATAGATGGCAGAAGAAGTAAACCATTTATTCAGACACCAGAGAACCATATCCCACAAGCCGTTTATCCATCTATCACAGCAGTAAAACATTCCACACACAATACTACAACCTGGAACTTCACCATCCCAAAACCTTTCTGATCCCCTGCTGGGGTCTTCCCCAAAACAAACTCACGGTACAGCTAAGTCAGCCTGTTCCATTCTAATAATCACAAGGGCAGCCAGCTATAACCGCTCTCTCTCTCTCCCTCTCTACATTTCCTGTGATGTAACTTCCTTTTCCTGTCAGAAGTTCCTCCCACCACATATGACTTAAGCTTCCTGTGAGGTAAGCAGGTCACATGGCCTGTTAATGGGTGGGAAAGACCTTCAAATCTAATTGCTACTACAGTGACCCAGAAAAAGTTACTTCACATCACTGAAGCTAAATTTCCTCTTCTACAAGAAAAGACAAATCAGACCAGATGACCTCTAAGGAAACTTCTTATAAGACTATGATCCTATAAGTAAATATAAATTATGTATAAAATAAATGCAGTTCTCTCAACATTACCACCACCATTCTAATCAATAAAATTTGTTACTTTAGGGTGATGCCCAACTATTCCCTTTTTCTCACTGCCTGTCATGTCCAATCAGTTACCAAAACTTGTTGGTTTTCCCACTAAAGCCTTGCTTTCATGCATACCTTCCTCTCTACTCATTCATTCACCACCCCAATTCATGCCCTGGACAGCATTCATATGGACTCTTAAAATAGTTTGCTAATGGATCTCCCTGCCTCCATTCTCTCTTAATTCCAATATATCCTTTACACAGATGACAAACTTTTATTCCCAAAACACAGATATTCCCAAGTCACTACTCTGCTCAGGAAAACTCAGTGGCTTCCTATTGCGCTAGGTAAAAATATACATTTCCTCAATCTGACATTTAAAATCCTTACATATGGTCTCCAACTTTTCTTTCCAGGATGATTTCATATTCACACATATGATGTTTAACTCAAATTGACATATTTGTAATTGATTCTCTGAACATGACTTTGCATCTTCCATCTTGGTGCCTTTGCCCAGATTGTTCCACATTGCTGGAATGTGCTGCCTTTTTATCTCAACTTTTTATAATCCCTAGCTTCCTACAAATGCCACATTATAGACAAGACTTTTCCTAACTCCCTTCTTTCCAGTTGTTAGCATGCTTCCTCTTTGTCATTGCCTTTTCTTTATTGTGCATATATGATTGATTTACTTATTAGTGGTTATTTTCTTTCTCCCCACTGGAATATTAGCTATTGGAGTTCAGATACAAGTTCTTTTTTGATTTGTTTTGTTTTTTGTTTTTGTTTTTTTATCCCTAGAGACTAGCACAATTAGTAAGTGCTTGTCAAATAAATAGATGAAGGAAAGAAAAGTATGACATAAACTCAAATCCCTCTTCCTCCTAATTTCATCTTCTAGAAACCCTCCAGCTCATGTCTTTTCTAAAATATGACACACAGATCTGAAAACAACATTGCAGATGTGTTCTAACAAAGGCAGAGTTCACCTCACTAGGTCTAGATATAGGCCTCTCTTAATGCAACTTGGAATGAAGTTATCTTTCTGAGCTGCCCTACTATACTTTTGACTCTAACGCCCTCTGGTCTTTTTCAAATGAACTTCTAGCTAGGGAGATAGAGCACAGGGAGTGGAGTCAAGAAGACCTGAGTTCAAATCCCATTTCAAAAACTTACTACCTGGTTGACTGAAGACATGACACAAACCTCTGTTTGCCTCAATTTCACCAAATGTAAAATTAAAATAATAATAGCATTTACCTCATGGGGTTGTTGTAAGGATTAAATGTAATGCAATTTGTAAAGTGCTTAGCACAGTGCCTGACACAGTACACCCTCAATAAATGCTTATTCCTTCTTCCCCTAGTAAATTTCATATTTTTTTCCCTCAGATTCAATGGGAAGACTTGACATGTATCAACACATTAAATTCAATCCAATGTTCTATCCTGTCAAGATTATTTTGAATGCCGACTGTCATCCAGAGTGTCAGCTATCCCTCCCAGACTTGTATAATCTTCAAATTTGATAAACATTATGTCTAATTTATTATAAGCATCATTAATAAAAAAAATGTAAAAAAGCACAGGCCAAACAGAGATCCCTGGTGTACTCCAAAAGAAACCTCTTTCCAAGTTGGTATCAAACCATTAATCACTAATTTTTGGGTCAGGTCACTCAAGTAGTTCCAAAATCCCAAATATACTTAACTGTACTACTGTAATTCTGGTAGTTCTAGTACAACTAGTGATTTGATTTCCTCAAGGTCAACTAGGTACTATATTATTATGTCCCTGTTAATCTTACATTGGTGGTTGTTGTTGTTTAGTCATTTCAGTTCTGTTTGACTCTTCCTAACCACATTTGGGGTTTTCTTGGCAGTTACTAGAGTGGTTTACCATTTCTTCCTCCTGCTCATTTTATAGGTAAGGAAATGAAGTCAAACAGAGTTAAGTTACTTGCCCAGGATCACACAGCTGTAGATCCCCCTTGGCTACTTAGTGGTCCTACCATATTCTATGTTAAAATATAGTCCATTTCCAATTCACACAATGCTAATATAAATAACTATGGCAACACAGTATTCAAACTAAATTATGTCAAATTCTAATGAATAATGAATTCTAAAGAAGAGGTAAGAGAAAGCACCTCTCAGCTTTCTAGGTAAATGTAGGGTACTATGGGAATGAAACACTGCATATAACATCAGAGTTGGCTGATGGGTTGACTAGTTTTGCTGAACTAGGTTTTGTTGATTTGTTGTTTTTCATTTTATTATGAGGGATGGCTTTCTGGGAAGGTAAAAGATATATTGTGATGTCTGAAATTGTAGCTGATATCAAAACAAAAGCTGTCAATAAAAATTTATGTATGCATATATAATCATATTTGTGCTGTTATTCAGGATTCATGAAGTTCAGGGCATCCTTTTTTTTCCAAAAGAAAATATTCATGCTATATATATGCCAGATCCCTGTCTAGTCTATGAGTTCTTGGTGTCTCCTAGTTCTTATTTCCTTATCCATGTTTTTCAATTTATATATGCATTAAAGTCACCAGGTATAAAAGTGTATGTTGATTTAATTTTCATTGTCTAGTCTAGGACTTTATAGAATATCTCTGCTCCTTCATATTTTGCAACATATATTGGTGTAGAAGCTGTAGTTATTTTCTTAGTGCTCTTTATATACTAGTCATGAGCACTACAATACAAGGTGACTAAATTGTCCCATGAAACAATTGGTATTGTTGTTGTTGCTGCCTTTGGGAGCATAATAAAAACAGCTCTCCTTTATTTCCTCTCCAAGGAAGATTGGAAGTCATTTTTCCAAGTAAAGGCAACTTCTTTCTTTGTTCAGATTTTCTTTACATTGAGAAAGTCAAAAGTGATAAAATTAAGTCCCTCCAGTAATACATCAACTTATTGATCATCGGCTAAGGATCTCAGAATTACAATACCAAGAACCAGGTTACAATATAGATTGTCTGAAAATTGTGTTATGCTTAGTCCCCCTGACTCCCTTTCTGTTATTCTATCATTATCATTGCAGAAAGGGGTGGAGACTGCACAAGACAAAGGAAAAAAATGCATTTTCCTTTGTTTTGTGGGTTACCATGGCTGAAGAATCCATCATCATGTGGCCAGCCTACTGAAGATGATCTTCTCTGTACTTAACTAGCCGAACACTTGGTATACAGAAATCATTTACTGCCAGGATAGTACTTAAGATCTTTCCATTATGACAAAACCTGTAAAGATGGAAACCATTTACCAGAAAATATAGAAGAATAAATAAATATGCCTACAAAAGACTTTTCAATAGAACTAGACCCAAATAAGGGGAATGATATTAATTTTTCATGAGTGGGTCATGACAATATAAGAAAAATAGCAATATTATCTAAATTATGTTATATATTCAGTTCCATGCCAATCAGACTCCTAAAGGATCACTTTAGAGAATAAGAAAAATAATAACAAATTTAACTGGAGGAACAAAAGGGCATGGTTCTTCAAAGGAAATAATAGAGAACAATGAGAAGGAAGGGGAACTAGCAGTGTGTCAAAACTATTGGATACAGGCCAAAAAATAAAAACAAAATTGATTAATTGAAAATTCAATTAATTGAAGATTACACAACATCAGTCTACAACATACAGGAGGAACCATTTTCAGGCATGCTGATCTACATCTTTCCACCTGACCCAGAAGGATCAGGAGGAGAAGGTGAGGCTGATGACTTTGCATAGCCCTCCCTCACTTAAACACAATTAACTTGCAAGTCATGGCATCATCTTCCCAGTGTCATGGTTCTCTTTGAAAATGAAGGACAAACAAAAATCTCTGAGTAGTCCAAGCTGCCCCACTGGAGACCCAACTGGCCAGTTCTTGTTGAGCAACTCAACTGCTTCTGTCTTTCTTTCTTTCCTTCCTTCCTTCCTTCCTTTTCCTTCCCTTCCCTCATTCCTCTCCCTCTGTCTACATAGGGTACCATGCCCTTACCTGTGGGTGCTCTGCCCAAAGGAATGTAAATTTTGGTGGCTGAAACCTAGCAAGATATCTTGGGGTTTACTAGCTAGATCTCTTTCTTAAAGCTATGCATTAAACAATTCACTTTGAATCTCATTGATTGGCCAGTAATAGGTCCCTGCCCAAGCACCACTTGCTCATTGTTTGGGCCCTGATGGCTCACAGTAAATATAAATAGTAATTGTTTCAATTTTTGCCAGAAACCCTGGGGGTCTTCCCTTCCTAGACTGTTTATTTTTTTTGATTAGGTAAAAGGGACCATTCCTTGGCTCATTTATTTTATTTTTAATTTCATATTTCATTATTTAATATATATTTTTTTAGTTTTCACCATTGATTTCCACAAGATTTTGAGTTACAAATTTTCTCCCCATATCTACCCTCCCCCCCACTCCAAGATGGCATATATTCTGATTGCCCCATTCCCTAGTCAGCCCTCTCATCTGTCACCCCACTGCCGTACAACCCCTTTCCTCTTACTTTCTTGTAGGGCAAGATAGATTTCTATGCCCCATTGCCTTTATATCTTATTTCCCAGGTACATGCAAAAACAACTTTTTTTTTGAAAATCTGCTTTTAAAGCTTTGAGTTCAAAATTCTCTGCCCTCTTCCCACCCCACCCAACCTCCCTAAGAAGGCAAGCAATTCAACATAGGCCACACATGTATCACTATGCAAAACCCTTCTACAATATTCATGTTGTGAAAGAATAAATATATTTTCCTCTGTCCTATCCTGTCCACCTTTATTCAGTTTTCTCCATTGACCCTGTACCTTTTCAGAAGTGTTTGCTTTTGATCACTTCTTCCCTTTATCTGCCCTCCCTTCCATAGTTCCCCCTTTTTTGTCCTCTTCCCCCTACTTTCCTGTGGGGTAAGATACCCAATTGAGTATGTATGTTATTCCCTCCTCAGGTCAAATTCGATAAGAGCAAGATTCACTCATTCCCCCTCACCTGCCCCCTCTTCCCTTCCAACAGAACTTCTTTTTCTTGCCACTTTTATGTGAGATAATTTACCTGATTCTGCCTCTCTTTCTCCTCTCAATATATTCCTCTCTCATCCCTCATCCTTTAATTTAATTTTATTTTTTTAGATATCATCCCTTCATATTGTACTCACCCTATGCCCTCTGTGTGTGTGTGTGTGTGTATTCCCTTCAACTACCCTAATACTGAGAAAGGTCTCATGAATTACACACATCATCTTTCCATGTAGGAATGTAAACAAAACAGTTGAACTTTAGTAAGTCCCTTATGATTTCTCTTTCTTGTTTACCTTTAAATGCTTTTCTTGATTATTGTGTTTGAAATTCAAAATTTCTATTCAGCTCTGGTCTTGAGAAAGCTAGAAAGTCCTCTATTTTATTGAAAATCCATATTTTGCCTTGGATCATTATACTCAGTTTTGCTGAGTAGGTGATTATTGATTTTAATCCTAGCTCCTTTGTCCTGTAGAATATCATTTTCCAAACACTTAGATCCCTTAATGTAGAAACCATTAGATCTTGTGTTATCTTTATCGTGTTTCCACAATACTCAAATTGTTTCTTTCAGACTGCTTGTAGTATTTTCTCCTTGACCTGGGAACTCTGGAATTTGGCAACAATATTCCTAGGAGTTTTCCTTTTGGGATCTTTTTCAAGAGGCATGGGCCTGTATCCCAAAAAGAGCAATTTGTTCCAATGGGCCATGAAGGTGATGGAAGCAGATTCTGTGGAGTGTTTAGAGCTTGGTCAGACATCAAATACACCACATCCCAGACCATTATCAGTTCTTTTGACTTTTCTCTTGCCACTGGCATCTCCAGAACAGAGAATGAGACTGACAACTCTGCACAACTCTACCTCACACTTAAATCCAATTCAAGTTAAAGTAAAGGCATCACTCATTGTATTTTACTATTTTATTATTTTACTATTTTACATACCTTGAAGTCCTATCGTGACAGGTGAGTGAAAAAGCAGCAGGTGCTGATACACTGAGAGCTGTAACCACAACCCTGCACATAACTCTCCCAGGCGAGAGGATCATCTTCTCACTGGACTGAAGCAGCAATGAAATTTGGAAGCCCCTTGGGTGTCTGAGGAGCTTCTTTTAAGAACTGCATGGCTCACCTCCTGAAATAAGGGAAAAGCTAGAAAAGTTGACCTAAAAATTGTCTGCTTCACCCAACCCTGTCCTGCTAACTGCAGTAAAGAGAAGTTCCTCTCTGCACTCAAAACATAAAAAAGCATATAAAAAATTGGGAAGAAGATTTCACTCATCATTGGTACATGGAATGTGCAGACACTCATGGACAACATGAAATCAAGTAGGCCTGAAAGACAAACAATATTTATTGCAACAGAACTCAGCAGGTATATAACATTAAGGCAAAAATTCATTATTTGGCTAGCAGCTACTGTGGCTGTGTAAAACCAACAACCAGCATACAGAAGGGCTGCTAACACAGGTTCTTTGATCTGCTTTACTGAGGAAAGTAACGTTAAGGGGTTAACAATCTCACTTTAATTAAACATACAAATATCATTCACTTAGTTCAGGAGGAAAAGCCAGCAAACTGAACTTCAGAGCACATACAAAAAAATTACAAACATACATTATAAACAGACCAAATACAAACCAACATCTGGGTGAACAAAGCCCAGGGGCAGTTATGACGGCTTGCCCAGAGTCACAGGCCACTCTTCCAGTGAGAGAGAGCCCCAAAGGAAAAATGCCAACCTCCTGGTTTATATATCTTATTCAGGGACAAAGGATATCACAGTGTGCAGCTCAAACCCACGTGACCTAAAAGCATTACAAACGTGAGACTCAAACCTGGCCTAAAAGCTTCTGGTGTCAGAAACATGTGACTCAAACCCATGTAAACTAGGCTTTCCCTTGAGGCAAACTAGTCATCAAAGACTTCTGATCTAATCAAAGAAAGAAAAGCCAGACTCTTCAAAGGCACTTGATTAAATAAGTGCTGAAAGAGAAAAGAGTAAAAGAAAGTCCCAAATTAATTACTAATACAAGGTATCACATCCAAATAACAGCCTTGAGTGAAACAAGACTAGCAAATGAAGATGAGCTTTCCAAAGTTGAAGCTGGATAAACATTTTTTCTGGAGTGGCCACAGTGATGGAAAGTGCTGGAAAGCTAGTATAGGTTTCACAATCAGATCTAATCTAGTCAGCAAGTTTTTATGCTTCCCAAAAGGATACTTATAACAATGCAACTACCATTTGCATTAAAGTATCACATCATCATTATCAGTATCTATACTCCCTGACATACTCCCATGACAAACCCTGATAAAGTCAAAGATAAATTTTATGAAGACCTGGAGAACTTCATCATCAATATGATAAACAAGAACAAACTTATAATTCTGGGTGACTTTAACACCAGAGTAGTCACAGACTATCAGATGTGGCAAGAAGTCCTTGGAAGGAATGGAGTCAGAAACAGCAATTGCACTGGTCACTCACTACTGAAGATTTGTGTGTCTCACAACCTTCCCATCACCCATGCTGGCTTCCATTTATTTAACTGCAATAAAACATCACGGATGCACCCTCACAGTAAGCACTAATATTTAAAAGATTTCACTGTAAGGAGGATAGGCAGGATATGAGAAGGAAAACACCATGTATGGCACAAAGTGCTGAACCAATCACAGACTTATCCTTTCCAAGGTAAATATTTGCATTCAACAGTAGTGGAAGCCCCAAGGCAAGAAGGGCAAACAGTTTATTGCTGACCTGGAGGGAAAGCAGAGAGTTCAAATTTGTTGGACTAGACACATAGTGTGAAAGCTAAACATACATTTACTTAAAAGACTATTTTACAGAAAAGTAGCAGAAAATAAGTGCCCACATGGATATCAGAAAAGTTGCATAAGGACACTTTCAAGATCTCTTTGAAGAACTTTAGTATCAATTGCGAGACACAGGAAAGGCTGATACAGGACCATCCAGCATGTGAATCAATGAAGGTGCTGTGCTCTATGAGCAAAGCAAAATTACTTTGGCATAAAGGAAATGTGAGTTGTGTAACTACAGAGGTATCTCCATCTCACATATTCAGATGGATTACTTGTGCCTGACCTGTGGCAGATCCTTCTGAGCTTGTATTGGATTGATCTGCCATAGTTGAACACACTTTACCTTGACCCCAACATCATGATGTCATTTGGTCCTCTTTGAGTACAAAAGGCAAACAACAACAATGTGAATTAAAATGACTGATACTTTACCTCATTATTTTCAGACTTAGAAAGATGACAAATGGAAAAAAATGAAAATTTCTGGAGGAGTTGCAAGAAGAGTGTAACACTGATGTACTGTTGATGAAGCTGCACGTTGGTCTAGCCATCCTGGAAAACAATTTATAACTGTTCTCCAAAAATCACTAAACTGAGACCCAGTCATGCCACTATTAAGTTATCCACATATTAAAATACCCCACAGAGATACAAAAGAGAAGGAAAACATCAACATATACAAAAATATTTTATAGAAGTTCTTTTTGTTTCAACAAAGATCTGTAAACAAAGAGATTATTCATTAATTAGAAAATGCCTAAGCAGATTATGGTATGTAAATGGCAAGACTTTTATGAACTGATATAAAGAAAAATGTACAGAACTAGGAAAAACAATTTATAGAACAATTTCTTCATTAAAAATCAAAGCAAGTTGAAAATATTTATGCCATGACCAATCATGGCTTCAGAAGTTCATTTAAGAAGCATGCTACCCATCTCCTAAAAGTTGAAGAATGAGACATACACTTTTGGATATGCTAAATCTGTTGATTTGGTTTTGCTTGACTATGTTCATGTATTACATGGATTGTATTTTTCCCTGTTTATTTGGAGGCAAATTGAACTAGTGATAGTATTAGATAAACAAAGAAAGGGAAATTTTAAAAAGCATTATTGAAGCATTTTAGAAAATGCTCAGAAGAAAATAGAAGGAAGTTCAGAAGGAGACACTGACAGGAAGGACAGATTTGAAAGCAATGTGAATATATTACATCAGGTGCCCTAAAAGTCTTGGCTCAATTTTAAGCTCTTGCTCTGAGACTTTTAAACTACCCTGTATTTAAAAATAAAACAAAATCCCCCCCCCAAAAAAAAACCCCTGCACATAATGAGATTCGTGTGTTTCATATGAATTTTTTCTCTCTTCTTCTATGTATTTTAAATTTTTTTCTCTTTCTCTATATCTGTTTTTCATCTTTGACATTCTCTCTTTTCTCTCTATACACACATCTATCTATCTATCTATCTATCTATCTATCTATCTATCTATCTATGTCCCTGTCTCTTTCTCTATTTCTGCTTCTGTTTCTCCCCCTATTCCAAGTGTATTTCAGAGTAAAATAAATATAAGATTATTAGTGTCATTTAGCCATCTGAGAAATCCCCCAATTTGCCAATGTACATATAGGTACTGAACTGGCCCAGAAAGAAAAAAAGAGAAAAGTTGGGATTCCCAGGGTGTTTATATCATGTTCCATTTCTGTGACATATTTCCCAAATTCCTCACCTCCCATTATCAGTCCAATTCGTTTGTAGTACAGTCTAATGACAAGATCCTTCGCTTCATAGTGAAGACTCTCTCTAACAAGTGCCTTGCCTCTGATCACTGGATTCTATGCATCAGTTATCTTCTTCATATTCTACTCCACCCTCACCCTTTAATGTGCTATTTCCTTTGAATCTGCTATACCCCTTCTGAGTGGTGCCTCATCTAATTGGCTTTTAATCTCTGGCTCATCTTTCTTGTTTCCCACACAATGTATACACCTGTATATCTACCCATACAGAATTGGGCACAGTATAGTCACTTAAATATTTATTTGATATCTTATTTATGTACCTTATCTAGTCTTGGGGCCTAGTCTTAAGTTCTGCTTGTTCCATTTACTCTCTGCGACACTTTTAAAAATTAGCTTAAACTCTCTGGGAAAGTTTTGTACACTAAGGAGGGGGAGACAGACAGACAGACAGACAGAGACAGAGACAGAGAGAAACAGAGAAAGAGAGAGAGAGAGAGAGAGAGAGAGAGAGAGAGAGAGAGAGAATATGTTCTTTATCACATTTTCTAGCTCTGAAGTCTGTGATCTTTCCTTAAGAAAATACCAAGTGGTATAAAACTTTAAGGCACTATCTACATCAAGATAGGAGATAAGAAATGGATCTATAGTTTACTTGGTATGAAGACTTCCTAGGTAAGGAAATCCCTTTGCAATTCAGGTTATCACTTTATATACAACTTAAAGCATTATTGAGTGGCCTATGACACAGAAGTTTAGTGATTTGTCCAAGGTCTCATATTTGAAATTTATTAGGAATGGAGTTTGAACCCAAGTGTTCTAGATTCTAATGTTAACTTTTTAACCACCAAGAAACAATGTCTCTCTATATTTGCGCCCCCCCCCAAAAAATACTATCTTTGGAAGAGACAGAAAAGCCATTTACCCTGGTGGAAATTTATCAATTGGTAGGTTTCCAATTGTTTCAGAGGCTTGAAAGGATTAAGTTGGCTTTCCAAGATGCTTTACTAAAAATAATAACAGGCTAAATGCTTATAAAAAGCTTTTCTCCCAACTACCCTAAAGGTAGGATCGTAGGTAGGTTGTTCATGGATTACCGTCTTTATTTTACGAATAGAAAAATGGAAGCTCAGAGTGAGAAAATGTTTACCTAACTTTATGGGACCAATAAATGCAGAATGAAAAATCAGAAACCAGGTTTTGTTAAAATAAGTCCTATGCTTTTTGACCACTATACTGACCTGACTCAACTGGATAGGACAGAATAAAGGACTTGATAATATCTAGTTTAAGTTACTCATTCCGGACTCCCTAAAATAATGTTCTGATTTTAACGAGTGTATATATCTATATCTATGCACATAGATATGGATATATAGATATAGATAGATGGATATAGATACAGATATAGATAGAGATAGAGACAGAGATAGAGATAAGTATATATATATATATATATGTATATATATATATATATATGTATATATATATATACACACATATATATATATTCTAAATTTGCTTTATTTATTTACTTATTTTTATTTTTAATTGCAATAGTATGGGATAGTAAGCTCGGGTTGTCACATTTGAGGGAAATGTCACTAATAGGTACATTGTGGGCTAATTGGCACATTTCAATTCTTGTGTGTCTAAATGTACAAAAAGCTTTGGGTTGTGAAGCCCACTGACATTTTATTGATTTTAATTGCTGTATTCTTCTCTCACCTCACCTGAAATCTTTTCTTGATTCCACATTGTGATAACTCTGAGGGCTAAAAAGTGAGCTTGTTTAGTATAGTCTTTTTGGGATCTTAGGAAAATCAAAAGGCTTCAACCATAAATCCAGTAATATTTGCTGTCTAAGTAGCAGCCTAGCTGCATATGAGAGGTTCATAACTAGATAACAAGTTACACACTGATGAAATTTTTGGCTCAACAATTCTTTATGGCCATTAGCTAAATAACTCAGAGAAGGTAAAAACCACACCAATGAAATAAAGAGCATTTATGGTATTAAAGTAAATTCTTCTCCTATATTTCTTGAGAGTCCTTTTAATATGTTACAATATACTAAAATAATTGAATTGCCCTCCTTACTCTTGGCTAGTTTTCCATCTGGGGCTTCCCAGTTGAACAGTATCATTTTTTGATGGGAATGTAATTACCTGTCTTGTATTTTTTGTCAAAATTTAATCAAGGAAGTTTGATCTGGGGGAAAAAAGGAGAACAGCATTCTAATGATTCTATTTTACCTTGAAGAAAATTATTCATGAGGTTTCTATGTCTTTGCAAATAATCTCTCTCTCTCTCTCTCTCTCTCTCTCTCTCTCTCTCTCTCTCTCTCTCTCTCTCCTCCTCCTCCTCCTCCTCCTCCCTTCTTCCACTTTCTTTTATTTGTTCCTTTCTTTCTTTATGTGCTGCCTTTATTTCTCTTCTTCATTCTCTTCTTTCTAAACTTTCTTCTTTCTCCATTATCTCTCTCTTCTCCTTTTTCCTACCTAATTTTCCCTTTTTAATTTTACCTCTTATCCTATCTTCTCTCTCTTTATCCAGTCCCTTTCCTTTTTCTCTTTTCCTTAATTTCTCTACCCTTATCACTTTCCCTCCATCACTCTTTCTCCTTCATTTTGTCTTTCTTCCTTCCTATTTCTTCTCTCTCTCTTCTTCCACTGCCATGTAATTAGAAGCCTCCTCAAGATGGTCATCTACCTAAGAGCCAGTGTGGCTTCAGAAATGGCTGAGCAACAGTTGCTAGAGTGTTTGGCGCTCAACAACTCCAAGAGAAATGCTAGAAACAGAACAGAGGTCTGTACACAATGTCTGTCAATCTAAGGAAGGCCTTTGATACAATCAGTGGTAAGGGCTTATGGAACATCATGACAAAATTTGGCTGCCCAGAAAAGTTCATCATTATTGGACATCAGTTTCATGATGGCATGCTTGCACAGGTTCTGAATAAAGGATGATGTTCTCATGTTTTCCCAGTCACCAATGGAATGAGGTAGGGCTATATGCTTGCTCTCATGTTTTGTAACATAATGTTTTCAACTATGTTGTCAGACAACTTCATTGAAAATGAAAATGGCGTCAAGGTCAGCTACTGCACTGACAGTAAATTATTTAACTTGAAAAAGCTACCAGCCAAGACTAAAGAGGAGAGAGAATTGGCTCATGACATTTTGTTCACAGCTGATTGTACATTTAATGCAGCCTTTGAGCCTGAGATGCACCAAAGTATGGGTCGATTCTTTACCACTTGTGTTAATTTTGGCAAGAAGACAGAGGTTCTCAATTAGCCAAGACCACATCACTCATACATGGAACCATTGGTTATAGAAAATGGAGAAATTTTGAGTGCTGTGGATAAGTTCACTTATTTTGGGAGTATACTTTCCAAGGATGTCCACATAGATGATGAGGTTGACATACATACACTGCCAGACAGAACTCAGTATTTGGGAGACTCTGAAGGAGAATGTGTGAGTGAAGTATTAGCCTACCTACCAAAATGAAGGTCTACATAGCCATTGTGCTGACCTAATTTTTGAATGTTTGTGAAAGCTGGACAGTACACCAGTATCATGTCAGGAAACTGAATTGCTTCCATTTGAATTGTCTTAAGATTCTGAAGATTACTTGGCAAGACAAGGTACTGGACACTTCAGTACTCTTCCAAGCTGAACTGATAAATATTCAGATTCGACTACAGAGAATGCAACTTTGATGGGCTGGCCAAGATGTTCAAATGCCAAATATGTGTTTGCTTAAAAGACTATTTTATGGAGAACTCACACAACGGAAGTGCTCACATGGAGGTCAGAAGAAGTGAAACAAGGATACTCTCAAGGTCTCTTAAGAACTTTAAAATCAGTTATGAGACATAGGAGACACTGGCACAAGACTGCCCAGCATGACATGCCCACATCAAAGAAGGTTGTATACTCTATAAAGAAAACAGAATTGCACTAGCTCAAAAGAAACATGAGATGTACAAATTTATAGAAATCTTCACTCCAAATATTCATATTGACTATTTGTTCTTGACCTATGGTAGAGCATTCCAAGCTCATATTGGTTTTGATCAGCCACAATTGGACCCCAGCATAATGATGTCATTATGGTTTTCTTTGAGAATGAAAGACAACAAACAAACAACCAGAGGCCTCAAATTTAAGGGAAGATAGAGAGTATAAGCATTTATTAAGCATTTGCTATATGCCAGACACTGTGGTAAATACTTTTTACAAATATTAACCTATTTTTTCCCCAACAACAATCCTATGAAATCCGTTTATCCTGTTATTATTATCTACATTTTACAGCTAAAGAAACTGAGGCAAACAAAGATTAGCTGAGTTGCCTAGGGTTTCACAGCTAGTAAGTATCTGGCTTCAGATGCTTTACTAGCCATGTGACCCTGAGCAAGTCATTTAACCCTGTTTGCTCTAGTTCCTCCTATGTAAAATGAGCTAATGAAGGAAATAGGAAACCACTGTAGTATCTTTGCCAAGAAAACCCCAAATGGGGTCACAGAGTCAGACACAACTAAGGTGACTGAACAACAACAAAAACCTTTCAAACCCCTTTCAAAAAAGCAAGTCTTTATTTGGGTGGTCTCTTGGGGTTGATTGAAGTTTATAGGATCATAGAATTTAGATCTGCAAAAGTCTTAGGGACAGCTAGCCCAACCATTTCATTTTAGGAGAGGCAAAACTAAAGCCCACAGAGGTTCAATGATTTGACAAAAGTCCCAGAGCAAACAAATAGAGCTGGGATTTGAACTCAGGCTCTCTCTCTCTCTCTCTCTTTCTCTCTCAATGTCTCTCTCTCGCTCTCACTGTCACTCTCTCTCTCGCTCTCGCTCTTGCTCTTTTTCTCTCTCTGTTTTCTTATACAACAATGACCCAGATAACTTGATTTCCCTATTTTCCACTGCTTAAAAAATATCTTCAGGAATTATCAGTAATTGGAATTATATGACTTTATGGTGTTCTAGGCTTTGGCACATAGTGACTAAGCTGTAATCGTCCCTGTTATAAGAACAGGATAAATGGCACTCTAGAAAAATAATTGCTCAGACTGGTCGTTTTTCTTGATGGTTGCCAGATCTTTTTTCTCTGCCTACAATTTCATGGATGTGGGGAGTTCATAGTGAGGAACTCCTTCTGTCCATGTAGACTGGCTCCTTCCCTGCAAATTGTTGTCTAGGTCAACAAGTTTCCCAAGGTTACAGAGGTAGTGTGTGGTAAAGGAAGAATTTAGAGTCAGTTTTCCTGGCTCCAAGGCAAACTTCCTATTATGCCACATTGCCTCTCTTACAGATATGTGTGGTTCTTTTGGTTAAATTTTTGGTATATTACAGACTCCCAGGCAAGATAACTTGGAAAGGCATTAAGAGTCATTGACACAGGCACAACCATGATTTGTGTGGAAATTATGGGATACCATATATTCATGGAATGTTAGCTGGAGGCTATGTAAACTTTTGTTTTCATTTTAGAGATGAGGAAACTAAATACCAGAGATGGGAAGTGACTTAAACAAGGATATTCTACCACTGAAATAGGACATCTGGAAAAGTAGAAGAGAATAGATTGGTTACATAGTATCAGCTAATGGAAGGCCTTGGATAACAAAAAGGATTTTGGATTTAATTATATAATTAAAATATGAGCTATTTTACATTCCAGAGCAGGGAAGGTCTTTCAGATCAGGTCATGGGGATGAAAGTAAGACCCACATTTAATTATTTTCCTTAATTTTTCCTCAAAAGAAATAATATAATAATTGAATAATTGAAGCCACTCTTTCTCAGTAGCTGATTTTACAGAAACCATGATTTCCCCAAATGTGTAGGTTAGTTTTTCATGTGCCTCAACTATGAGAGGAAGTAAAACTTCAAAATTGCCCTCATTGCTAAAATACTTTCAGTGTGGCATTGTGTCAAAACTACTAGATACAGAGTTAAAAGAACTATGTTCTATTTTTTGTTATATTGCATTGGGTAGATAATGTGTTTATTTCCCCCATTTTCAAAACGGAATTAGAAAAAGTGGAATCATATAAATATTGGCACTAGAAGAAAAGATAATTATATTCATAATTGACAAAAATAGAAATTTATCATTTACAAAATTTTTTCATATACATAATCTTATTTGATCTTCACAACAACCCTTTTAGATGTATGTATTATTATTATTTGCATTTTAAAGATAAGGAAACCAAAGCTCAGAAAAGGTAAGTGATTTCCCAGGGATGTGTAGATGATGTGTAAGTATTTGAGATCAGGTGGAAATAAAAATGAATGTAGAATGTTATAGGTGGATGGAAAGTTAAAATTATGACATATTAGAAAATAGAATGTTAAAGATAGAAGACATCTTTTAAAAAATTGTTCATTTTGAACTTAAATATAAAAGGTCCAAAAAAAGGATTTCCATGTACATAGCATGACATAAAAAGAGGATTCAATATAAAACCATGAATTTCAATTTCACAGTGTTTACTTAAAAAACTATTCAACAAATACTACATATCATTTCCAAAGCTACTCCACTTTTCTATGCTTTATTCTAACTATTCTTTTGTTCTCTGCTGTGCACTTTTTATTTTTTTCTCTCCCACCCTACCCTAGAAAAAGCTACTATTAAACACAGATATGTGTATACATGTAAAAGTGTATTATATATTATATATATATGTGTATATATATATACATATATACATATATTTATATATATATATAATTTCTCTGGATGTGAATAGCATCATCCTTCATAGGTACTTTGTAATTGATCTGAGTATTTGTAATTCTAAAATTGACTTAGTCTTTCAAAGTTGTTCTCATAACAATATTGCTGTTACTGTATATAAAGTTCTCTTGGTTTTGCTCATTTCACTCTTCATTATTTCATGCAAGTCTTTCCATGGTATTTTTCCCCTAAAATCAGCAAGCTCATCATTTCTTATAGTGCAATAGTATTCCATCACAAACATACCACAACTTGTCTACCTATTCCCCAATTGACAGCTTTCCCCTCAATTTCCAGTTCTTTGCCAACACAAGGAGAACTGCTATAAATGTTTTAAAACATATACATTCTTTCCTTTTTCCCTAATCACTTTGTTAAACAGAACTAATCATGGTATTTCACATTCAATAAGTACACAAAGTTTTATAACTCTTTGGGCATAATTCCAGTTTGCTCTCCAAAACTGTTAGATCAGTTCATAGTTCTACCACCAATGAATTAGTGTCCCAATTTTTCCACATCCCCTACATTTGTCACTTTCCCATTCTATCAATCTAGCCAATCTGATAGGTGTAAGATATCTCAAAGTTGTTTTAATTTGCATCTCTCTAATCAATATTGATTTAGAGAATTTTTTTCATATGACTATATACAGTTTTGATTTCTTTATCAAAAAACTGCCTGTTCATAGTGTTTGACCATTATATGGGAATGACTCATATTCTTAAAAAAATTGACAAAATTCTTTATATAAGATAGATGAGATCTTAGAAAATAAAATCTTAGAAATGAAAGGGACATATGAACATAGAATATTGGGATATTATCTGTAAAGTGTATTATCTAAAAGAAACCTAAGAGTACAACTGACTGATTTGTATGCTAGGGGTGGATGACTGCTGGAAAGTATACATTGTTATCTTCTAGGCACTTCTTTAGAATGTTCTACACAAAAAAAGTCAGTGGACAGATAAACACTTTCCACCTTCTACATTGCCCCAATGCCTTCTCTTTTTCTTCTCTTCCATCACTTGGTGCCTAGTGTGTTCCATCCTGTTTCTCCCGGAGGAGATGTTGTTCTGATAAGTAAATATACCTCCCAGCAAAGGTGACAGGCCATCTACCTACCAGGGAATTACTGTTAAAGCTCCCAGTTATTACAGGAGGCATTTGAATTTTAAAACTTGTATTATATATTTTCTGTATTCTTGCTCTACATTGGTTGCTTCCTAGCCACAAAGGGTATTACCTGTTCAGCTGAGTTTGCTTGTGTCAAGACAACTTGACAGTTTAATAATTTAAACTGTTTATACTCCCCAAAGACTGCATCAGAGCAGAGTTATTATGATTCTCTCTCCCTCTCTCCCTCCTCCCCTCTCTTTCACAAACGCACATAAACACACTCATGCACACACACACACACACACACACACACACACACACACACTCTCATTCTGACTTTTTTCCCTTTAAACCCTTGTAATATGTCACCACCCCATTGTATCCATAACAAATGATAATATATATTTTCAGCCTTTGAGGTCTGCTCCTCATAAATTCAAAAGATTCTCAACTAGAGGAACAAAAATATTATTTACTCCAAATCTTTCGTGTTAAATACAATCAAATTGAGGCCCAGCAAGGAAAAGTGATTTTTCCAAGTTTATTCAGTAACTTTCAGAGAGAAAATATGAACCTAATTCTTTTAATTAAAGCCCATTGCTTATTCATCTTTAGCAGTCCTTAGAAGTCACTTATATATCAAGAAGGAGCATAACATTACAGATATTTTGAGATAGAAGAAAAGAGCAATAGTCTAAATACCCTCATTTCATCTCAAAAACAGGGGGACTGATTTGCCCAAGGTTAAAAAGAAAACTAGTTGCAGAATCAAGACTTGAACCCTGGTCTCCTTAAATCTTACAACAGAGAGCTAGTTAGGTCACATCAACAAATGGGGCTGTGTGATTCTCTCACAAAATACAATTTTTTCTTGTTTTGTTCTCAAAACTTATTCTAAGAAGAGATAAAATTGAGTGATCACTAAGGCAACAGATGGGAAATTCAGAATCAATAAGCCAAATATTATCTTTTGGGGAAGAATTGTGAAAAAGTAAAGAAAATGGCAAGAGAAAGGACTGTTATGGAGCTGATTCTTAAAAACAAAAAGTACTTGTATTGAATGAGAAATAACGGGTAGAGGAGAAAAAACGTGATTATTCCACATTAGATTCTGTGATGGAGAAGGAGATGAAAGCAGGAAATTTTCTGAGACATACCCTAGATTTGGCCAAAAAAATATATTTCAAAGTGTTAAAAAAGGGAGATTTAGTATTCTATGGCTTAACACTCTTATTCTACAGGGAAAGCCAAGCAGGAGTAATAGCAAATGTTGAAAAATGGAGGGAAACTGGTACTTTTAAAAGGGTCTGGAATTAGAGGCTCAATATTCAAATCTTATCCATAAGTTTATCTTCTGTATGACTTGGTGTAAGTAAATTAATCTCATTGGACCTCAGCTTTCTGGAAATCAGTGCCTCTTTCAAACTTTGGAAATTGTACCGATTGGCAGAGGCAAATACAAAGACAAATATTAGCATGTCCAAACAAAACAAATATTAAGAAAGCAACCCAAGGAAGCAATGCACTTACCCCAAAGCACAGACTGCCTCAGTGTCTTGTTTCCCAAGTATCACTTGCATACAACCAAAAGGGAATCATTAGAGTTAATTATTGGGGAACCCTGGATTCCAGAATTCTTTAATTATTGGACAAGTATGCTTTGTCTAGTTATGTCCTCATTTGCAGAGGTAAGAGTTTAGTAAATGTACTGGTTGACCCCAAAAAGAGAGGCTTCTTAGTGAGGGAACCTATCACTGAACTGGGAAAGTTGGTCTAAGGGAAGACTTCAGAGTCTGTTGGAGTAGAAGCTATATGTCTTTGCTACCTGTGTCCTGAAAGTGATGGCTAGCAAAATAAAGATTATTCTCCGCACTGCCACATGGCACCTACTGGTTACAAGGTGAAAACCCTTCACAGTCTAGCCAAGAGAGGTGAACTAGAGAAGCTTTTGCAAATCTCAGGCTAAGGGTCTCTGCATTTTCTGAAAGAGTGCAGTAAAGAGGCTGAACTCAGCAAAGGATGGGCTTAGTCCACCACTGAAGTGGTTCATCCCAGAAAGGCAAGAAAAGAATAGTCTAACCTTGCAATGGAGCAGCCTAGTCCTGCCAGAGAGCGGCCCAACTTAGCAATGGCTTCATCCATCCAACTCACATGACACATTCTTCAGTAAACTTTTTTTGAGGATAGTCTACCTCGAGAAAACAAAAGAACATAAAGCCCTAAAGTTGCAGAGTTGTGAATTGTCCTATTGAGATGTGTTCATTACACAGGTGTCTCACTGCTATGGGAATTCAAATTTGTGCTCAGTCTCCCTGTGGTTATTATGTGTATTTTGTGAAGACTGCACCCAAGATTTATACAAGGAATATTATATAATTATTATTCTTTCTTTGCTTTTGCTAAGGTTCAATTGAGTCAGCTGGTTATTTGTTAATGGAGATCTCATACATTAAGGCTCAGGAGCGCTATAATTAGAGGAATATAGGCAACCAAAGAAGCATCCAACCTGCTAACATGAGTGCAGACTGGCAAAGGAAGGAGTGAGGGAGAGAAGGAAGAGAGAGAGAGAGAGAGAGAGAGAGAGAGAGAGAGAGAGAGAGACAGAAAGACAGAGAGAGAGACAGAGACAGAGAGGAGAGGACGGAGAGGAAGAGGGACTGATACAGAGAGAGACAGATGGAGTGGAGAGAGGTAGAGAAGAACAGAGAGGGAGAAGTCATTCATATAAAAAAGTTACATGTAACATAAGGAGGTTGTAGTAGATGGCCTCTGAGGTGCCTTCTAGATCCAGATCTATGATTCAATGGATGAAATTCTGGAGATATGAGCTATTTCACTGAAGAACAAAAAATTGATTGAGAATGCTAAAGGGAACAGTACCAATGAAAAAGGAATTTGATGGAAGCCTTAGATAGTTAAGGCATGAATATAAGATGGAAACAAGAGAACATAATTGAGGACAAATAGAAAAAAAATGTGACAAGGTCCAGCAAGAATAGTTAGTAGTATTAAAACTCAGAATGAACTGAGAGGGGTGAGAAAGCCTAAAGATAAAAGGGCCTTGTTTATTTCTGCTGTGGACAAGAGCAAAATTAAAGGCAGAATGGAATTAAGTTTTGGGGACAATAATGATGCAAATAGATTCCTTCATCCTCTCAAAAATCATTCATTAAAGGACCATTATGTATCAGGCACTATGTTAGGTCTTCAAGATTGTAACAACAATGCTGCTTGCTGCTGCTGTGGAGGTGTAAGGCCAATAACACCACCACATAAGAAGGCTGATAGCACAGGTTCTTTGATCTGCTTTTCTAAGGAAAGCAACTTTAAGGGGTTTACAATCTCACTCTAATTAAACATACATATATCATTCACTTAGTTCAGGTGAAAAAGTCAACACCCTGAACTTCAGAGAAATCACAAACATAAATCACAAGCAGAAATTATATAAACAGAGCAAATAACACAAATCAGCAGACAAGGCTTCTAACTGTCTGTCCATACCAATACATACATAGTTACCAGAGAAAGAAGCACTAATATCTGGGTTTTCAAAGCTGGGAGCCTCCTTAATGGCTAACCAGAGTGTCGACTGGCCATATCGCATGAACACTCTTCCAATGAGTGAGCCCCAAGCAAAATCCTAACCTCAGAATACATATACACTTCTTCAGTGTCAGAGGGTGTCACAATCATGTGACTCAAACTCATGTGATGCAGGCTTTCTTCTGACTTAAGCAGGTCATCAAAGACTCTTGATTTAATCAAAGACTCTTGATTCAATCAAAGGCAAGGCTCAATCAAAGGCACTTGATTGCCCTCTTGCTGAGAAATAGTCCAAAAGAAAAAAAAAACAGTGAAAAGTTCCACTTTGCTTGCAATTAGAAAGATACAAATGCCGCCCCTCAAAAAATGAAAACAAAAACTCCTCAGTCCCTGACCTGCAGAACAGGAAAAACTGCTTCCCTTTTATTCTATATCTCTTCCCTCTATCAAGAAAACACGAAAATAATTCATAGAGAGGTGAAAACAAAGAAAAACGAGTAAATAGTGAGAGAATCAAGTTGCCTTCAATAAATCAAGTAAGCAGACTTGGATGATCTACATCTTGGAATAATGAAAGAACTTGCAGATAGGATTGTTAAACTACTGTCACTGGTATTTGAAAAGCTATAGAGAAAGGAAGAAAGACCACAGGATGAGAGGAAAGAACATGTCATGCCAATTTAAACAAAGAACTGTCATAGATATTATTCTAAAAGGAGGAAAGAGCAGTCTAGTGAGCGAGCAGCCTGCACCAGCACAGACCCAACCATAGTGAGGCTGAAGTGGACCCCAGAAGACTGAATTGCTGGCAGCAGTGCTGATTTCCAAACTTCTCAGCTCAGGAGGGTGATCTGTCAGAACCGGGTGAGAGAGAAGTGCAGTCCTGTGCAGGGCTTGTAGCAGTGAGCAGCCACTACTCCTAAGGCTATCAGCCTAAAGATAAAATGATTAAAAGTCACCTATTTAAACTTCTGGGAGCCAAGATGGCAGAGTAAATAGTAAGTCATTCTCACCCTCTCTTGTTGACCTTGAAAAACACAGAGGGTATTGCCCCAGGAAAAATCCTGAAATTATGGAGCCAGCAGAAAGATGAGTACAGCAGTCTTTTAGCTTGGGAGGCTAGGGGGATTAATGGGAAAGGTTCCTCTTGGTATAGCTGAAGGGGATCAGTACAGGATAGGAAGTGTCCCAGCAAGCCTGCAGCAAACCCCATTTTAGCAGATCATGGGGAGATCCTGAGCCCCAGGTTGTTGGAGCAGAAAAGTGTTGACACCAGGACCCCCCTGACATAGTTCACATAGCCAGGGGAAATGCCAGACACCATTGTGGATGGGTGGCTGAGGATACCCATGCTCTACCACAGCCCTAGGAGAGGAGACCTCCAACATCCAGAATATGCTTCCCCCACACCTCATACTACAAGTTTCATTGTAACCCCAGGGAAACACAGAAGGACCTCACCTGGCCTCTGCACACACCCCAGCCAACTCCAGCTTAGCAACAGATAAGCTGCAACAATATATAGCTTCCAGCTGCCAGAACCAGAGGCCACAGTTCACAAAGCCAGTAACCAGGACCCTAGCCTCCAGCACAAGAAGCATGGGACAGAGCCCCCCATGCCCCAGAAGCAGAGATCCACTTTAAAAGCCAGGAAAAAAGAAATCACAATAAGCAAGAAGCAAATTAGAAAAGCCAAAACAATAGATTCTTACTATAGGGACAGGGAAGATCAAAATATAAATTCTGAAGAGGACAGAATTCACACTATACCCACATCTGAAACCTTTAAAGAGACTATGAACTGGACTCAAGCCCAAAAATATTCTTGGAGGAGCTCAAGAAGGATTTTAAAAATCAAATTAGAGAGGTAGAAGAAAAATTGATCAATTCTTTTATAAATACAACTGACAAAATGGAAACAAAAATTCACTGAATAAAAGAACTCCTTAAAAAGTAAAATTAACCAAATGGAAAAGGAAGTACAAAAGCTAACTGAAGAAAACAATTCATAAAAACAAAATGGAATTATGTGATTAGAAGCTAATGACTTTATGAGGCAACAAGAATCAGTCAAACAAAATCAAAAGAATGAAAAAATAGAAGCAAACATGAAATACCTCATTGCAAAACAACTGACCTGGCAAATACATCCAGGAGAGATCATTTTAAAAACATTGGTCTATCAGAAAGCAATGATGATAAAACAAAAGAGCCTGGACAGTATCTTCCAAGAAATCATCAAGGAAAATTACACCAAGGTTCTAGAAGCAGAGTGCAAAAGTTTTACATGTGAATTCTACCAAACATTAAAAGAACAATTAATTCCAATACCATATGGACTATTTGGGGAAATTGGCAAAGAAGGAGTCCTACCAAATACTTTTTATGATAGAAATATGGTACCAATATGGAAATTGGAAAGCACCAAAACAGAGAAAGAAAGTTGTAGACCAATTTCCCTAATAGATATAGAAGCAAAATATTGAGTAAAATATTAGGAAAAAAAGATTACAGTAATTTATCATGAGAATGATACTCTTTAATCAGTTAGAATTTATATCAAAAATGCAGGACTGGTTCAATATTAGTAAAAGTATCAGCATAATTGATCACGTTAACAAGAAAACTAGCAGAAACCATATGATTACCTCAATAGAGGCAGACAAAGCTTTTGACAGATTACAACAGCCATTCCTATTGAAAACACCACAGTTCCTAGGAATAAATGGAGCCTTCCTTAAAACAATAAGCAGCATCTACCTAAAACCAGCAGCAAGCGTCATACATAATGGGGAGAAGCTATGTATTTCCAACAAAATCCGGGGAGAAACACGGATATCCATTATCACTAGTGTTATTCAATATGGTACTAGAAATGGTAGCTTTAGCTATAAGAGAATAAAAAGAACTTGAACAATCCTTTAGGAGAAAAACTGAATATTCAATGAAATAGAGGACTTTCAAGCACTCTTGATGAAAAGACAAGACCTAAATAGAAAATTTGACTTTCAAATACAAGAATCAAGTGAAGCATAAAAAGATAGACAGGAAAGAGAAATCATAGGGGAATTATTAAAATTGAACTGTTTACATTCCTATGTGGAAAGATATTTGTAACACATGAGATCTCTGTCAGTATTAGGGTTGTTGAAGGGAATGTATATATACATATATATATATATAAATATATATATATATTATATATATATATATATATATATATATATATGTATATAGACAGAGGTCACCTAATGAGTTGAATATGACAGGAAGGTATCTAAAAAATAAAATTAAAGGTTGAGAGAGGAATATATTGGAAGAAGGAGAAAGGGAGAGATAGAATGGGGTGAATTATCTCACTTAAAAGAGGCAAGAAAAAAGCTGTTATAAAGGAAGAGAAGAGGGGGGAGGTAAAAGGCATTGAGAGAACCTTACTCTCACTGGATTTGGCTTAAAGAGGGAATAACATAGACACCCAATTAAGTATATTACCCTACAGGAAAGTAGAGGGGAAAGGGATAAGGGAGGATGATAGAAGGGAGGACAGATTAGGGGAGGGAATAGTCAGAAGCAAACACTTTTGAAAAGGGACAGGCTCAAAGGAAAAAAAAAAAGTAGAATAAATGGGGGTGGGATAGGATCGAGGGATATATAGTTAGTCTTTCACAACATGAGTATTATGGAAGTGTTTTCCATAGTGAAATGTTTATAACCTATGCTGAATTTCTAGCTTTCTCAATGAGGGTGGGTAGGGAAGAAATAAAGGTGAGAATTCGGAGCTCAAAGTTTTAAAAACTAATGCTAAAAATTGTTTTTTTACCTGCAACTTGGAAATAACATATACAGACAATGGGGTATATAAATCTATCTTGCCTTACAAGAAAGTAGAGAATCCTAGAGAATTAAGTAAAAAAAAAAAGTACTTGAAACAATAAACATCTTTAGAAAAGTGGCAAGATATAAAATAAACCCAAATAAATCATCAATATTCATACATATTACTAACAAAGCCTAACAGCAAGAGATAGAAAGAGAAATTCCATTTAAAGTTACTGTAGACACTATAAAATATTTGGGAGTCTACCTGCCAAAAGAAACCCAAGGCCTATGTGAACACAATTACAAAACATTTTTTCACACAAATAAAGTCAGATCTAAATAATTGGAAAAACATCAGTTGCTTGTAGGTAAGCCGAGCTAATACAATAAAAATGACAATTCTACCTAAATTAATTAAAACTACCACTTTATAGAGCTAGAAAAAATAATATCAAAATTCATCTGGAAGAACAAATGGTCCAGTATATCAAGGGAATTAATGAAAAGAAATACTAAAGATGGTGGCCCAGCCATACCAGATCTTAACTTGCATTTTAAAGCACCAATTATCAAAACTACTTGGTACTGTGTTGCCCTGCTGGCCACCTTTCCTCGCAGTCATTGTAAACAGGCAGCTGAGTAGAAAAGCTTGGGTGGGGCAGTGACGGGACGCCTGGGGCTTGTCTGGAGCACTGCAGAGGAGGCAGAGGTGGCGGCGTGAGTGGGAGGGAGCACGAGGCAGCGACTGTGGTGGTAGCGGTAGCAGCAGGAAGAGGTCGTTCGTAGAGCGGCTGGGGCAGGGGCCACAGACTTCACCAGCCCATCAAAAGAGGTCCATGTCACAAAAAGGTAGCCCAGATCCCTGCATTTTACAGGTGTAATGGATAAGTAACGGAGAAGAATTTCATTTACTTGTCAAGGAGTCGAAGTGACTGAGTGGTTCCTGCCTCCTGCCAGCAGCCCCAGCAAGCACCCGTAGGGTGGAACATGACAGTGGTCTTACTGGAACTCCCAGCTCTGAAGAGCTCAGCCCTACTAAATTCCCTGGATTATACAGGGCTGGTAAGCCATCACCTCCCCATGACAGCCTGCATTTACCTCCATATGTAGTGTCTGATGATGAAAAGGAACATAGAAAGAAAAAAGGAAAATTTAAGAAAAAGGAAAAAAGGACTGAAGGCTAGGCTGCCTTTCAGGAGGACAGCTCAGGAGATGAGGCAGAAAGTCCTTCCAAAATGAAGAGGTCCAAGGGAATACACGTCTTTAAAAAGCCCAGCTTTTCTAAAAAGAAGGAAAAGTATTTTAAAGTGAAAGAGAAACCCAAAGAAGTAAAACATTGAGAAGAAAAAAAAACTGTTTGGTACTTGGAATAGGTTAGGTACACAAGACCAAGTAGTCAATGATTTTAGCAATCTGCTGTTTCATAAAGCCAAAGAATCCAGCTTCTGGAATAAGATCTCACTATTTGACAAAAACTGCTAGGAAAACTGGAAAATTGTATGGCAGAAACTGGGCATAAACCAGCATCTGACACTGTATACCAAAATAAAGTTCAAGTGTGTACACAATTTAGATATAAAGGCTGATACTATTAATTCAATGTGAAGTTAGACGTGGAAGATATATGGGATTCCATCCCATCTTGGGGAGGGAGGAGAGGAGGGAGGGAAGAAAATCTGGAACTCAAAATTATGTAGAACCAAGTGTTGTAAACTAAAAATAAAAAAAATAAATTAAAAAAGAAAGATAAAGGCTGATACTACAAACAAATCAGGGGAGCAAGGAATAGTTTATCTGTCAGATTTATGGAGAATGGCAGAATTTATGATTAAAAAAGAGATAGAAAGCATTATGAAATGTAAAATGGATAATTTTAGTTACATTAAATTGAAAAGTTTTGCACAAAGCCAATGCAACCGAAATTAGGATGGAAGTAGAAAAATGGGAAAGAATTTTTACAACTAGTGTCTCTGTTAAAGGCCTCATTTCTAAAATATATAGAGAACTGAGTCAAATTTACAAGAATACAAGTAATTCACCAATTGATAAATAGGCAACAGATATGAAGAGGCAGTTCTCAGAGGAAGAAATTAAAGCTGTCTATAGTCATATTAAAGATATGAAAATCAAAAGAACTCTGAGGTACAACATCACACCTATTAGGATTGGCTAACATGACAAAACAGGAAAATGGTAAGTGTTGGAGTAGATGTGAGCAAATTGGAACACTCATTTATTGTTGGGAGAGCTATGAGCTAATCCAACCATTCTGGAGAACAATTTGGAACTATGCCCAAAGGACTATAAAATACGCATACCCTTTGACCCAGCAATACCACTTCTAGGGCTATATTCCAAAGATATCATAAAAATGTGAAAAGGACCTATATGAACAAAATATTTACAGCAGCTCTTTTTGTGGTGGCCAAGAACTGGAAATTGAGGGGATGCCCATCAATTGGGGAATGGCTGAACAAGTTGTGGTATGTGAATGTAATGGAACAGTATTGTGCTATATAAGAAATGATGAACAGGCAGACTTCAGGAAAACCTGGAAAGACTTACATGAACTTTTGCTGAGTGAAGTGAGCAGAACCAGAACAGCATTGTTCACAGTAACAGCCACAGCGTGGGATGACTGATTTTGATAGACTTAGCCCTTCTCAGCAATGCAAAGACCAAAAACAATTCCTAAGGACTCAGATGTAAAATGCCATCCACATCCAGAGAAAGAACTATGGAGTCTTTATACAGAGTGAAGCAGAACATTTTCTTTTCTTTTTTGTTATGTTTTGTTTTGTTTTTTTCTCATAGTTTTTCCCATTTATTATAATTCTTCCATATAACACAATTAATGTGAAAATATGTTTAATAGGAATGTATATGTAGAGCCTATATGAGACTGCAGGCCATCTTAGGTGGGGAGAGAGGGGGAGAAAATTTTAAACTTATGGAAGTGAATGTTGAAAACTAAAAGTAAATAAATTAACTAATATTAAATAAAATAAAAAGGGGGAAAGGGTAGACTTTGCAAAGTATAGGCCAGCGAGCTTCATTTTTATTCCTGGAAAAATTCTAGAACACCTTTTTAAAATGAAATTTCAATTATATTTTAAAAGAGAGTAGGTAGCACAGTGGATAGAGTGCTGGGCCTGGAGTCACAAAGATTCATCTTCATGAGTTCAAAATTGGTCTTAGGTACTTACTAGCTGTGTGACCCTGGACAAGTCACTAAACACTGTTTGCCTCAATTTATTCATCTCTAAATTGAGCTTGAGGAAGAAATAACAAGCTACTCCAGAGTATTTGCCAAGAAAACCCCAAATAGGGTCACAAAGAGTCAAATGTGACTAAAATGCAGAATAACAAATTGCCTTCGTTTTTAAATCACCTAAATTTGTCAATGTATTGCTATCATTTCCCTTCACAGAAAGTCATTGCTTAAAACAAAGAACAAGGGGTGATGCAGTGGATAAAGCATCTGCCCTGCATTCAGGAGGACCTGAGTTCAAGTGCAGCCTCAAACTTCTAGCTATGTGACTCTGGGCAAGTCACTAACTGTAAAACTTCTGTTTGCTTCCCACCCCCACAAATAAAATAATAAAAGGGTGAGGGAGCTTTTGGCCAAACTACACTACACACACAAAAAGATTCTGGCATTGTCCTTAACGTTCCATATCCACAGTCTCTCACTTCTATAAAGAAGGGAGAGAGTTTCCTTCTTCTATATTTTCTTTGTGGTCAAACTTTGTCAAAATTTCAAAATTAGTTTCAGTTTTGTTGTTCTTATTTACATTTGTTTTATTGAAGGCTTTGGGTTTAATTTTCCAGGTTGTACTTACTTCAATTTGCATTAACTCTAATGTCTTTCTGCATTCATTTTATCTATTATTTCTTATAGCCAGTAATATTACATCATAGTCATGTACCTTACCTTGTCTAAATATTACCCATTTGATAGGAATCTAATTACTTTTCATTTTATTTAATAAAAATATCATGCTATAAATACATTGGTATATATAGTCCTTCTTTTGTCATTGGCATCAATGGCTTATGTGCCTAGTAAAGGAATTTATTGGTCAAGATTATTGCCATTTCAGTCATTTATGTTAAATAATTCTAAATTCCTTTCCAGAATGGTTTGATCGATTATCATATCCATGAAAGACTGCCATTAGTATGCCAGTCTTGCCACAGTCTCAACCGCTCTGGTTACTCTGATATTTTACAACTTTTGCTTGTTTGCCAGATGTCAAGTGAAAGTTTGGAATTGTTTTGATTTTCATTTTTTCTTATCACTAGAATTGGAAAGTGTAGAGGGCCAGCTCTGAGAAAGTCCATTCTGGGATAAGATACAGGCCAGAGGCCTGTTAGTGGCTGATAACTTGGCACATGGGCTCTCCATCCCTCCCTAGGCAGATACTTGCTGCTCAGGATGAAGGCTTTTTGAGCCTCCTCAATATACATGAAATACCCCAGGGCACATGGGTGCTAAATACCACCTGTGGGCTATTAACACAATATTGTTTACTGCAAAAGGGGAACAAAAGCACTAGGAAGTCATGCATTATTCAAATGCCTTGCACATGGATTTGTTGATTCTGCTTGCCTAAAAGGTATATAAGCCCTGTCCCTCGGTTAAATAAATGGAGCTGTTCTTTACTCTTCCTTCTGCCTGGCCTCTGTTTTTCTTTTCACTCTCCTCGGCATTCTGCCATCTCCGGCCATTTCAGCACCACAGTCGCTGGTGGCAGGAAAGAACGGAAAGAACGTATTATAAAATGGATGGGGTTGGGAGCACTTGGGAATTAATGAAGTGATCACTGAGTATGTGTGACTATACGAATAGGAGTTAATTCCAGATTGACTTTATTTCTTCCTTAATAAGGTGGATACATAGGTAGTTTGCAGAACCTCCTAAATGACATCCATAAATATTCTAAAGAGTAAAGCCTAACTATTTACAAAAGGAACACAAAGAAAATAAAGATGTTTTATTAACCATACTTTGATATTTAGTTGCATGGCCTGCCCAAAGAGCTGGTCCTTTACATTTCATGGAAAAAATAATGCCAATAGTCTCTCAACAAATGCACAACTGAATAGGACAAAAGAGAGTGGGTAGACTCCACTTTTGGTGAAATTTCTTCCTCAAATAAAGGCCTGACCTTTTTTAAAAACACTAATAATCTTCTAGTGATCCTGTCAGTCAACATTCAACAAGCATTTATTAAGTACCTATTATGTACCAAGCACTGTGCTAAGCTCTGGGGATACAAAGAAAGGGGGAATGAGGAAAAAAACAAAAACAACAACAAAAATCATCTCTCAAGGACACAACACACAAAGGATTATATATAAAAAAGATATTATACAGTATGTATTGGTGATTATCAGCAGTGGCAAGGCACTATCATTAAGAGAGATCAGGAAAGGCTGACAGGTGGGATTTTACCTGGAGTTTGAAGGAAGCCAAGGAATCTAAGGAACAGAAATGAAAAAAGAATGAATTTCAGATATGAAGGTACAGCCAATGAAAATGCATGAAGTTGGGATAGTGTCTTGTGAGAGGAAAAACAAGGAGGTCAGTGTCTCTTAGGTCATAGAGTACATTTTGGGAGGGCAGGTTTTTGAATACTTAAAAAAAGAAGGATGGGGCTAGGTTTGAAGGATTTGGAATGTCAAACAGAAGGTTTTATATTTAATATTGGAAGTGATAGGGAAAATTATATTTTATTCATTAAGAGTGATATGATCAAATCTATATTTTAGGAAGATTAATTTGACAGTTGAATAGAATATTTACTGGAGTGTGGAAAATAAAAACTTGACTCAGGGAGACCAACTAGAAGATTATAGTAATATTCCAACTATCAGGTGATAAAGGTCTATAGCAGGCTGGTGGCAGTATGATAGAAGAGGAGGAATATATGAAAGAAATTAAGAGGGTAGACACAACAGGATATATCAAATATGGAGAAGTGAAAGTGAGGAGTTGAAGATAACACCTAGATTGCCAGTCTGGGTGACTGGTATGATGGTATTAGGACAGTATTAGGACAGTTAGAAAAAGAGTAGGAAGCTATTAAGTTTAGTTTTGGACATGTTGGGTTCAATATGTCCATGGGGTATCCAATTCAAGAAGTGCAATAGGCAATTACAGTTCAAGACTGGAGGTGGGGATAGAGGTTAAGGTTGGATGAATAGTTCTGGTTATCATCAGCATAGAGATAATAAGCGAGTTTATGGAAGCTGATGAGATCAACAATTAAAATAATAAGGAGGGAGAAAATAAGAGGTCCCAGGACAGAGTTTTGAGGAATATCCATGCTACTAGTAAGTAATAATAAAATATGGATTTCTAAAGAATTAAAATTATGAGTCACTTAAAGGACATAGAGAGGCACATAGCATATAATTAGGCTATAAGACATTACTCATGAATAGTTGTGTAGAAAAAGTAAATAGAATATACCATTAGAAAGAAGTATAACTGGAAAGAGAAGTTGCAAAGAATTGTAAATGAAAGTAGGTGTCCATCAATTAGGGAATGGCTGAACAAATTATGTCATTTGAACAAGATGGAGTATTATTGTGTAGTAGTTGTTGTTGTGTTGTTGATCCATCATTCTTGAAGAGGACCAATGACATCATGACGGTGATGTATGATGGGCATTAATTTTATTTAAGTGAGGCAGAGCTGCTCCAAGTCACTAACCCTACTCCCTCCTCCAGAGTAATGAAAGTCCAGTGGCAAGACCTAAGTCTAGATGACTGACAATGTCCCGGGATGCAGTGCTTATGTTGTAAGAAATGGTAAAGGGTATAGTTATAGAAAAACATGAGAAGACTTGCATGAACTGATGTAGAGTTAAATGAGCAGAACTAAGAGAGCAGTCTCTAAAATAGGAACAAATTGCTGCAAAAATAAATAGCATTGAAACAATTAAGAATTCAGAAAAATATAAAGACCAACCATGATTCCAGAGGATAGATGATATCCAATTTTACTAATCTCTTACCAGAGAGATTATGAGCTAGATAAGCTGAATGAGACACATATCTGGCCTTAACTTTTATCAATGCCTGCACATATTTCCAAGTCAGGAGGGAGGTGGGAGGAGGAGATAATTAAATGCTTGTCAATTAAAAAAAGAAAAGAAAAAAGGGTAGTAAATGGTTAGTATATAATGAGATGGAAGGATAACCAATGGATATACCATCTACTCCATTGCTATCTGCATAATTCCAAAAAGGCCCTTAACATAGTGGTTGGATCCCCTGTGAAGGATTTAAGTAGGGGAATAGAGAATCATTTTGGTATAGGCATGAGACATGCAGGATGAGATAGTGTACATGAGTTCCACTCTGCCTTGTTGGAGAACCTGTGAATACTGATAAGGTCAAATTTCATTACAGTAGCAAAATAGCTACACTAATCAATCAGGGCATAAGTAGTGTTTACCTATATTTTATTAAAATATATGAGAAAAACAGGTTTTAATGCTACTCTTGTGGACAAGATTGAGAAATATGTGTTTATGATGATAGCATATTAGATGAATTTGGTTAAATGACTAGACTTAAAGAATGGTCAATGGAAGATGGTGGCTGGAAAATGGACTCTCTTAAGCTCTCTCCCAAATCCCTACAAACACATGCAAAGATGGCTCTGAACAAATTCTAGAGCTACAGAACCCAAGAAATAACAGAGTGAAGCAGGTCTCCAGCCCGGGACTGCCCGGATGGTCATTGGGAGGGGCCTGTCACACCATACTGGGAGAGGAGCACAGCTCAGTATGGGCCATGCCAGGACCTACCAGGCAGAGCAGGCCTTAGGGCCATGAGTCACGGATCTATAGCAGTTGCCAGATTTCTCTGCCCACAAACACCAAAGATGGCTTAGCAGATCAGTGGGAAAACTGCTGGATCTGGGTGAGAGAACTGTGCAGTCTGGCCCAGCCCCAGGGCAACGGAAGTGGTGCGGCAGCAGCAGCAAGAAGCTTAGGCAGCTGCTTCCAGGGATCCAGCTGCAGCTAAAGGAGACCCCAAAAAATACTGAACAAAATAACACCTTAAAATTGACTAACCCAAATGGCAAAAGAGCTCCAAAAAGTCAATAGGAGAAGAATGCCTTAAAAGGCAGAATTAGCCAAATGGAAAAGGAGGTCCAACTAGCTACTAAAGAAAATACTACCTTAAAAATTAGATTGGAGCAAGTGGAAGCTAGTGACTTTATGAGAAATCAAGATATTATAAAACAGAACCAAAACAATTAAAAAATAGAAGACAATGTGAAATATCTCATTAGAAAAACCATTGACCTGGAGAATAGATCCAGGAGAGATAATTTAAAAATTATTGACTACCTGAAAGCCATGATCAAAAAAAGAGCTAGACATCTTCTTTCAAGAAATTGCCTAGGAAAACTGCCCTGATATTCTAGAACCAGAGAGTAAAATAGAAATTGAAAGAATCCACCAATTGCCTCTTGAAAAAGATCACAAAAAGAAAACTCCTAGGAATATTATACCCAAAATCCAGAGTTCCCAGATCAAGGAGAAAATATTGCAAGCAGCCAGAAAGAAACAATTTGAGTATTGTGGAAACACAGGTTAACACAAGATCTAGCAGCCACTATATCAAAGGATCAGAGGGCTTGGAATGTGATATTCCAGAAGTCAAAGGAGCTAGTATTAAAACCAAGAAGGACCTACCAAGCAAAACTGAGTATACTACTCCAGGACAAAAAATGGACTTCCAATAAAATAGAGGACTTTCAAGTTTTCTCAATGAAAAAACCAGAGTTGAATAGAAAATTTGACTTTCAAACACAAGAATCAACAGGAAAGAGAAATCATAAGGGACTTACTAAAGTTGAACTGTTTTGTTTACATTCCTACATGGAAAGATGATATTCGTAACTCATGAAACTTTTCTCAGTATTAGGGTAGGTGAAGGGAATATACATATATATAGACAAAGGACATGGGGTAAATTGAATATGAAGGGATGATATCTAAAAATAAATACATAAAGATAATTAAGGGGTGAGAGAGGAATATATTTGGAGGAGAAAGTGAGTGATAGAATGGGGTAAATTATCTCACATAAAAGTGGCAAGAAAAAGCAGTTCTATTGGAAGAGGGGGAAGGTGAGGGGGAATGAGTGAATGTTGCTCTCATCAGATTTGATATGAGGAGGGAATAACATACACACTCAATTGGGCATCTTATCCTACAGGAAAGTAGGGGGAAGGGCATAATAGAGGAGGAATGATAGAAGGGAGGGCAGATCAAGGGAGGAGGTAATCAAAAGCAAGCACTTTTGAAAAGGGACAGGGTCAAGGGAGAAAATTGAACAAAAGGGGAGAGTATAGGTTGGAGGGAAATATAGTTAGTCTTTCACAACATGACTGCTATCAAAGTGTTTTGAATAATGATACATGTGTGGCCTGTGTTGAATTGCTTGCCTTCTTGAGGAGGGTGTGTGGGGAGGGAACAAAGGGGAGAATTTGGAATTCAAAGTTCTAAAGAAATTTTTTTAAAAAGTTGTTTTTACATGCAACTGGGAAATAAGATATACAACAATGTATCTTGCCCTACAAAAAATAAGGGAAAAAGGATAAGGTGGGGGGAGTAGGGTGACAGAAGGGAAGGCAGACTGGGGAAAGTAGAAATCAGAATATATGCCATCTTGGGGTGAGGGGGAGGGTAGAAATGGGGAAAAAATTGTAACTCAAATTCTTGTGGAAATCATTGTTGAAAACTAAAAATGATTAAATAATGAAACAATTTTTTAAAAAAGCAGCAGTCAATTAAAAAAAAGAATGGTCAACGGAAAGATGTTGACTTGAAGGGGTATACATAGTAACAGCAACACTGTGAGATGATCAGCTCTGATGGACTTAGCTCTTCTCAGTAATACAATGATCTAAGACAATTCCAAAAGACTTATGATGGAAAATGCTCTCTACATCCAGAGAAAGAACTATGGAGTCTGAATGCAGATTGAAGTATAGTATTTTAACTATTTTGTGGTTTTTCCGTTTTGCTCTATTTCTTCTTTCACAACATGGCTGATGTGGAAATATGTTTACATGATAGAACATGTATCACCCATATATTGCTTGCTTTCTTGGGGAGGAGGGATGTGAGGGAGAAAAAAAATGGAACTAAATCTTGTAAAAAATAATGCTGAAAACTATCTTTATATGTAATTGGAAAAAGTAAAATACTCTTTTTGAGGGGGGAAGGCAGGGCAATTAAGTGACTTGCCCAAGGTCACACAGCTAGTAAATTTGTCAAGTGTCTGAGGCTGGATTTGAACTCAGGACCTCCGGACTCCAGGGCCAGTGTTCTACCCACTGCGCCACCTAGCTACCCCAATAAAATACTCTTTGACAAAAATTAAAATAAAAAAAAATTAAAATGGAATATATAATAGAGTGTTCCACATATCAGTCTTCTTGTCCAGTCCAGGCTTTTTATCAGTGGCCTATATAAAGTCATAAATATGGTTATCAAATTCATGTCTAAGAATGGGTAAAATCCAATAGGATACAATTTAAGTGGAATAAATTTAAACTTCTATTCATGGAGAAAAAATAAAGGAAGAGACAGAGGGAGACTTAGAAACAGAGGCAGGAAGACAGAGCAACAGATAAACTGAGAAAGAGATGGAGACAGGCAAAAAGACCAAAACAGAGGAAGAGACAGAGACAAAGACAAAAACATAAAAATAAATTTCAAAAGTAGAGAGAGAGGCAGGAATAGATAATAAATAATTCTTATGGGGAAAAAACATGAAGGTTTATATGTACCACAGTTTCAGTATTTATAAACTGTGACATGGCAGGTCAGAACAATACCAAAAGAACAACCTAATGTGATCTTGGGTTACACCGGGCATGCACAACTTGTGGTCCTCCTAAGGATTTGGGTGGCCTGAGAAAAATGTAGAGGAAAACATCCTTCATATGTAGAGGAAATCCTTTGGCTTGCTGTGAGTCTCCCACAGGCCACAAGTTGGGCAAGCCTGGGTTACACTAAGAGAAACATGATATTCAGAATGAAGAAGGCAATAGTTCAACCCCATTTCATTTACTGATGAAGAAACTAACATCCATGGTAGTGCAGTGACTTGCCCAGGGTCAAATGGGTAATTGAAGAATGTGCTGAATCTTTCCACAATTCACATACCTTGGATGCAAAGTGATGATAACCTTAGAGAGCCTTCCAAGAATGCTTGAATACAAATGAGCTATAAAGAAAAAATTGATGGAAGGGGGAGAAGAGAGGAATAATAATGAAAGGATAAGAGGCAACAAGAATTGAAATGGCTTGAGAACCTCTTCTTGATTTTCTGATTACTCAGCCAGCTTGGAGGAAGGGGAAGAAAAAAAAACAGTAACAGCAATAATTTCCTGGACAAAAATTCCCTAAGCTGGTCATCTACATAATCATTCTTTGTTTAATTTCCCTCCACTTTACATGCACAGTAGAAACAGTAGCACAGGGATGAAGTGATGAAGTGATGAAGTGCTGGGCTTACCACCCAATCCCTCTTCCTCAGGAGTGTCATGTGAACATTTATCAAGCATTTACTGTGTGTACATCTCTGTTTCGTGCCAGGATAGATACAGAGTTAAAGTGAGACGCAGTATCCTGTCTTTATAGGTACTAGACGATAACAATTCTAACCTAGTAGAGAAACAAGACAAAAACATAAATCATGATAATTCAGTATTTTAAATTTTATCTGCATTAGAACATGACAACACAAAGTGCTACAGGAGGCTTAAGGGCAATGTTGTTACAGTCTAAAGAAACAGGGAATCCTTCTTAGAAGAGGTTCAATTTGAGTTGGGATGAAGATAACTGGTTGGAAGATACAGCATGACAGGTTTCTGCTCACTATGAGGAAGACCTTCCTATAAGACAGGGGCTTCCAGTAATAGAATTTACTGTTAAAAAAAGGAAGTGGAGTCAATTCCCTGTCACTGGACATGTACAGGTATAGATTAGAAGAGTACTTATTGGATATTGTAGACAAGATTTATGCTTTGGCTAGAGGTAGGACTTTATGACCCCTGGGACCCCTTCCAACTCTGCAATTCTAATTCTTGTTCGGCTCTCATCTATATCTCATGAGCTGGTTAATCAGGAACAAGATAATTTCTCACTCCCTGACTAGGGGGACAGAGATCGCTTGCCTGTGGAGGAGTGAAGGAGCAGGCCCCTGCTGCTCTGGGCCTGGCTGTTTGTCTCCACAGTGACTAATTTCAGAAGATAATAAGCTCATCTATAATGTTCCTGTCCTCTTTATGGTTGTTGCTTTTATTGATTAAAATATGAAAATACATACCAAGTAGAGGCCAGAGCCAGGTGTGTGTATGTGGGAATGGGAGGGGATTGTGGGGAGACAATGGGGGAGTAGTGGAATGCAAGTTGGCAAAAACCTTAGCCCTATTCTCAGAGGTATGCAAACAGGAGAAACTATTGGTTCTCCAGAACCAATAGCTAGTTTGATTTTAGTTATTCAGAATAGGAATAGAATCTCTAGCATGTTTTTTGGTCTCTACCTTTGTTAGAAATGTACTTTCCTAAGGCTCTTAGGCCCTAAGATAATTGGTATGTTTCAGTGACACATGAATCTATTATCCTACCATGTCTAACTGAGGCTTTTGTATTGCATTCTTCAGAGGTTGCTGCTATAAAATTTATTATGGGATTCTGGGATATATGAAGTCTAGGGCCCATGAGCTCTGAGTTGTCTTCCAAGTTTACCTTCATCTACTTTTTTTTATGCTAAAGTAGTGTTTCAAATACTTATACATGTACATGCTGCCTCTTTCATTAGAATATAAGCTTGCTTTCTCTCTTTTGCTTTGGCCTCTTCTGGTCAGTGGAGCACTTATTAGCGTAGGCTGAGGCATAAAAATAGCTAAGTCTAAGAACCATACCACCCACAACCAATCATGAAAATGGCACAGAAACGGCATCAAGAAACCTAGGTGGCAGAGATACGAGTCTCTGAAAGGTGTTGACCCCAATTTTCTGAGAACCATGCACTTTGCCAAGAAACACAACAAGAAGGGGCTGAAGAAGATGCAGGCCAACAATGCCAAAGCCATCAAGGCCCGAGAAAAGGCCATCAAGGCCCTGAGCATCAAGGCCTCCAAGGCCAAGCTCCTCAGGCCCAAGATCCCCAAGGCCAATGCCTGGCATGTTGGCCACAAGATGGCCCTAAGGTCAGCATCAAACATCCAGGCTCCAGGACTCTAAGGTTGCCAGAACCACTGACCCCAAGGCAGCCAAACCCATTGACCCCAAGGCTACCAAGTCCACTGACCCCAAGGCTACCAAGTCTGATGGCAAGGTCAGCAGGTCTGATCCCAAGGCTACCAAATCTGGCCCCAAGGCCACCAGATCTGATGCTAAGACCTCCAAGTCTGGTCCCAAGGTAGCCAAGTCCAATTCTAAGGCCACAAAGCCCAGTGATTCCAAGGCTGCTAAATCTACTGACCCCAAGGCCACTGAATCCAAATCCAAAGATGCTGGAGCTAAAGCTGCTAGTTCCAAGCTTTCAAAATAGATGCTTCAGGATAGAAGGACTTGTTTAAACACTAAATCACTGTTTTATTTTGTTTTGTTTTTTCCCAACCAGGATATGATTACTCACTGTTTTGTACAAATAAAGGAAATGGTGAATCATAAAAAAGAATATAAGCTCCTTGATGGTGGGGATCTTTTCATTTTTATCTTTGTATCCTTAAACCTTAACATATTGTTTGGCACATTATAGTTCATTAATAAACACATTGATAGTTCAATTTTTGAGCTAATATCTAAATTAGGCAAACTTAGATTCCATGGTGGGATCACTACACAAGTTGAAAAAACTCATCTATCTGCTTTTCTTGCCATTTCTCTAAAGTTTGGCTTATGTGCATTTCCATCAGTTTCCTTTCTCTGCCTCTCTCTAATTCCTTACACTCCCCCTTATCCTCATAGAATCTTAAAGGTCTGAAAAACTCAAGAGGTAATCTAGTCTAAATTGTGACCTCTGGATTACTCTCAGACTTTTTCCCCTTCATCCCCTTTTAGAAACTTCAGTATTCCTCTCTCTAATCCTGTTAATATTTCTGATACCAATATTTCATTCTCTTAATCATCTCTCCATCCATCTGTCATAGAATTTTTGAAGTGGAAGGGCTCATAATGAGTTCATACCCTACACTTGGCAGAAGAGCAAACTGAGTCTGAAAGACTCAAATCCACACAATAGTTTAAGAGTCAAGACTAGGTGGAGCCAAGATAGCAGCTGGAAAGCAGGGACTGGCTTAAGCTCTTCCCCCAGGTACCTCCAAACAGCTATAAAAATGGCTTTGAACAAATTCTAGAGCTTCAGAACCTACAAAATACCAGAGAGAAGCAGGGCTCCAGCCCAGGACAGCCTGGATGGTCACTGGGAAGGGTCTATCGCACAGAGCTGGGAATGGAGTGGAGCTGAACCCAGCGTGAGCCACGCCAGGACCAGCCAGACTGGGAGCCGGGCAGAACAGGCTGTAGAACCCTGAATCATTGAGCCATGACAGTTACCAGACTTCTCAACCCACAAAAGCCAAAGACAACAGAGAAGGGTAGTGGGAAAAGCTTCTGGGACAGAGTGAAAGGAGTTCACCATCGGCCCAGGGGTGGCAGAGATGGTGCAGCTATGAGGCTGCTTCCAGAGGTACAGCTGCCATTGCTTCCAGCCCCAGGCCCACCTGGTGCGAGGAATTAAGTGGCGGATTAGAGTGGGAGTGCCTGGATCTGGGGCACAATCCTGGTTGGCAATTTCTGAGGGGAGAAGGAGCGCTGGTGTAGCAGAGCTTGCTGTGCAGAAGTAGCTCTGAAAACAGCCGTACAGCCCCTCATCCTTGGGACAAAGTACTTTCTACTCTATAAGCAGTCATACCCCTCTGAAAAACTCAAGGGTCAAGTAGTTGGCTGGGAACATGGCCAGGGAGCAAAAATGGACTCAGATTCAGACTCAGACTTTGGAATCTTTATTGGGTGACAAAGAAGATGAAAACATACAGCCAGAAGAAGTCAACAAACTCAAAGAGTCTACATCAAAAGCCTACAAGAAAAATACAAATTAGTCTCAAGCCATGGAAGAGCTCAAAAAGGATTTGGAAAAGCAAGTAAGAGAAGTAGAGGAAAAATTGGGAAGAGAAATGGGAGTGATTCTGGAAAACCATGAAAAACAAGTCAATGACTTGCTAAAGGAGACCCAAAAAATACTGAAGAAAATAACACCTTAAATATAGACTAACTCAAATAGCAAAAGAGCTGCAAAAAATAAATGAGGAGTAGAATGCCTTGAAAGGCAGAATTAGCCAAATAGAAAAGGAGGTCCAAAAGGCCACAGAAGAAAATGCTACCTTAAAAATTAGACTGGAGCAAGTGGAAGCTAGTGACTTGATGAGAAATCAAGATATTATAAAACAGAACCAAAGGAATGAAAAAGTGGAAGACTATGTGAAATATCTCACTGGAAAAACCACTGAACTGGGAAATAGATCCAGGAGAGATAATTTAAAAATTATTGGACTACCTGAAAACCATGATCCAAAAAAGAGCCTAGATATCATCTTTCAAGAAATTATCAAGGAGACCTGCCCTGATATTCTATACAGGCAATGAGGCATAGAAATATATCTTGCCCTACAAGAAAATAAGGGAAAAGGGCATGGGGGGGAGTGGGGTGATAGAAGGGAGGGCTGACTGGGGAACAGGGCAATCAGAATATACGCCATCTTGGAGTGGGGGTGAGGGTGGAAATGGGGAGAAAATTTGTAATTCAAAATCTTGTGGAAATCAATGCTGAAAACAAAAATATTAAATAAATAATAAAATGTAAATTAAAAGAGTCATGAATATAAGGCAGATTTAGTGTATTTTTCTTTTATGCAATTCTCTCTACATGTTGCCTATTCTCATGTATGTTCAAAGAATAGTGGAATTTAGAGGTAGGAAGTACATAAAGTAGGAATTAATCATTTTATAATTTTCAATTTTTATCATGATATTTTATTTGTTTTCCACATTTATTTTTAAGCACATATTCCTCCCTCCTTCTCTACTTAAGTAGTCACTAGTTATTTAAAAAAAAAAAAACAGATACATGCACTGATTCTGACAGTGTAATCAATGTTTAATACTCATTTTTCCTCTCTTGAGGCCAAGATTGGTCATTTCTTTATTTTTTGACTTATAACATATAATTATGTATATTGTTTTCTTGTATCTGCTTTCTTCATTCTTCATGAGTTCATCTACATCTTTCCGTGTCTCTTTGACTTCTTAGTATTCATTATTTCTTAAGGGATTTTAGTAGTGTCTCTGTTAATGTATTATACCAAATCCATTATTTTTAAGATAAACAAATTGGAGTCATAGAGATGAAATTATTTCCCCAAGATCATACCAATAGTAAGAACTGGAACTAGGTTTTGAACTCGTCTTCTAACTATAAATTCATTATCCTTTCTGCTATTTTATGTAGGTTGGTGATTTCAGAAGTATATATTCCCCCATGATTTCAGGAGTATGAGTCTTTCCTCGTGACACAGATTGGCATTTCTTCCTACTTTATTAGTTGTTTTCATGTTTTTCTGTGGTCCAAATCTTCCTTGCCTGGTAGCTAGCCTTTCAGTGATAAGCCCCTGGAAACTTATTGAAATTGAGCCTTGTTTGACAGACTCAGAGTCCATTATCAAATTCATATCTAAAGCTGTTATGGTTTGTTGGGACCTAACCAATGATATTTGTACAATATGTGTACTTCACTGGCATAACCCTATTCCTTATCCTACTATAAATTCCATCTGTTCCTGTTGATCCACATGATCTCTGAGGTGCATCAATCTCTTTGAAACACCTGATTCAGTTCAGAGGACCACCCATGATTATTCCTCACTTGAGCTAACTGGATGCTTGACTTCTCTGAGGTTTAAGACAGTGTCTGAAGCAATGGGACAAGTTATTATGGTTCTGATGCTGACATAAATACAAGGAAAAATGTCACATTATTTCTCAAGTTCGGAAATATCTTGACTGCTACCTATCACTGTAATATTCCCCATGGTTTTGAAGACCACAAGACTTATGACAAGAAGCAAAAAAAAAAAAAAGAAAAAGAAAATAAAAAACTAGAATGGGGCCAAAGGAGAGGGGAGGAGCAGGAAAATGGGCATGGCACCTTCTTGCTCTTATTTATCAACTATAATTTATTAAACTAACATTTTATCAATAATGTTTAACAGAGAAAATGGCCTCTATATTTTTAATATCAAAATTATCACTTTCCCTGAATAATAAAATCAATAAAACCTCCTCTTGCATCTCTAGATGAATAATTAAACATTTGATTCAAATCCAGGCCCATGCTATCCTTCCCAGCTTTATGAAACTCTACCGCCTGCCCATTTTGACTACAATTCTGTTATTATTTAAAAGAGAAATAGCTTCTAATATGAGTTCTTGTGAAATTGAAGCTCTCGGCCCTATTTCATCTAAAGAGCAGATCTGAGGAAGACTGATATTGCCTAGGGATGGGAAAGCATTTCAGGCCAATCAAGAGCAGGCTTGCCATGCACTGCAGCTGAAATCTCCAACTGAACTAAGATTGAACCCATTTTGTCAAGCTCAAAAACACTGTAAGAACTTTTCAGAAGCAACTATAACAAAACTTGTTTGACTTAAGCTACTAGAGAAAGAAAAGCACACCCAAGTTAGAAATCTCCTAAGTATCATCATTATTGTATTATATGTTTAATTTTGTGAAAGCCAGGGCAAAATCAGGAAGTAGGCAAATGTCAACATTCAACATCCTCCCTTCATCCTTCCTCCCTGCCCCAGTCATTCAGTGGAAAGTACCGTGTACCTGGGGATCCTTCCTGTCGGAATATATCAACTCACTTAGTGTTAGGTCATTAATCTAGTAATCTGGGCTGTGTAGTGAAAATTGTGCTTGGTGCTATGTTCTCTTAGACACTAGTGGAGTCAGTTTGGAAAACCCCTGCTTAAAGAGCCTGAGGAATAACCATGATTCTCCCCCTACCTACGATCTGTAGACCACAGGCCCGATTTTACTGTTTCCCTTCCACAGCCATCACAAATGAAAAGTCAGGAAAGATCAGGGTTAAAATCTTGCTTCTGACATTGCATGCTTCATTTTCCTCATCCACAAGACTCAGATAATAACAATTATGCTATCTAACTCAGAGTTTATTGTTAGGAAGCAATTTTGAAATAGTTTTATTAAAGCATTATAGATAAGTAGTTGTCTCTACGGTTGAATATTAGCATTGTCTTGCCTGGAATATAACTTGTCAACTCACTTGCTGTCTGTCTCCATCACCAAGAAGAACTCCAACCCTTTAACTTTCCAGCTTTAGTAATGAGAAAAATGATTAAATCAGTGCTAGTAATGCTGAAAAGGACAAGCCAATCAACTGCTCTGTGAATCCTGTCACCTTTCTCTGTGACTTCTCAATCCAAATCACTCCTCCTTGTCCAATACTTCTCAAATATGGCAGGTTTACCCTATTGGAATAAAAAGTACTTGAGGACAGGGACTGTCTTGCCTGCTGGCATTTGTATTCCCTGTATTTAGCAAAGTGTATAGCATCTAGTAAACACTTAATAAATACTTGTTGACTGACTGTTAAATCAGCTGCTTACACAGTGAGTAGAGCAGATTGCCTGGAATCTGGGAGACCCGAGTTCAAATTCTGATTCAGATATTTATTAACTGTGACCATGGACAAATAAATTAAACCTCTGCCTGCCTCAGTTTCCTTAACTGTAAAACAGAGATAATAATAGCACCTACTTCTCAGGGTTATTGTAAGGATTAAATGAGATAATTGTAAAGCTTAGCACAGATAATCGTAAAGATAATTATACAAGATAATTGTAAAACTTCTCACAATATCTGCCACATAAAGCACATATAAATGATCATTCTCTTCCTTATTGAATTTTTTTCTGTTCCTTTAAGAACCGGCTCATTGACCACTTCAAAAAGAATTTCTTGAACTTTTCAAGGAGTGAGGCACCTTGAAGAGAAATAGCTGAAAATTACAGCTGCAAGTCAGTCCCCTCCCCCCTCCCCCTCCTCCCCCAGCACTTCCCCTCAGACAGCCTAGGTTTTTGTCGACCAAGATCTCTGGGAATAGCTTGACTTATCCCCCCTTTGAAACCACAAGCTCTGCTTCTAGCCTACTTAGCTCTTCATATCCATTACAAAGGTTCTTGTAAATTTTTGTGAATAAGGGGCTCTCCATCCCAACTACCACCAATACTAACTGAAACCAACCAAGCAATTAATATTGGCTGAAGCAACAAGGCATCTTCACGAACAGATAGGAAGTAACTGTTGAGTCAAACCACCACCACTACCTCCACCATCCTCTTTCCTCAGACACCAGTGGAGATGATCAGGGACCCTTCACTTAAGATCCCTCCAAATAACATAATTTCTAGATCATCGGCCAAACATCTAGCCTCTCCCTCTCACCAACCCATCCTCAAGAGAACAATTCTTGGTAAAAATGGGTCTGCCACCCCACCAGTATACATTTAGTACTAACAGACTTTAGTCCAAGAGTCTTTGGAATACTATAGTGGTGCTCCCCAGACCACTAGCCCTATTTCTAGACTGATTACCTTATAGTAATCATCCAAGAAAGCCACGCTCAGGCAGATGCAAACTGCTTCTCCTGGTACAGACCTCATCATCAATTTCACAGCTACTTTGAATTCTTCAAGTTACAGAGAATGAAGTTCTTGAAGTGCAAATCCTTGGCACCATGGAATAGATTGCCATTAGAAATTGATTTATTTTGGATCAATGGAAATAACACTAAAGAAAATGCATTACAATCTACTTTTCTATGACATTTTAAGCACTTCCTGGACTTTACATCTGTCTTACAGATAAAATATTCCATATATGTTATTTCTTATATTAGAATATGAACTCCTTCAGAGAAAGGAATGTCTTATTTTTTCTATTTGCATCCCCCAATACAATAAATAGATTTGACTCAGGCTGGTACCTTGTTAGTTTACATTTAGTGGTGGATACTCACAGGTCATTCAATACTTACAAAAGGAGAGTTCCTTAGCCACAGCATAAATAGGATATTCAACAAGAATATTGCAGCACTTAGTTTCAAGTTGATGTGGACGCCTTCACCTATATATGAAAATACATCAGGTCAAATAGGCTAAGTCAGATATGGAGCCAAAATGGCAGAGAAAAGCCAAGAAGTTACCTGAGCTCTCCCCAGCTTCCCTCAGAAGCATTAATTCAATCCTCTAAGTGGATTGTAGAACAACAGAACCAAAAAAAATATGTAGCGAAACAATTTTCCAGGGTAAGATAACTTAGAAGGACTTAAGAAGTCTGTACCACTGAGATAAAAGGAGAGCATAGTACAGCACAGTGTCATGGCAAGCCAACAGGAGACTCTTAGCCAAAGCACAGACCAGCAACTGAGGCCCCTCCATCCAGGCTCAACTGTCCAGCTGTGAGACCTCTAACTCCATCACTGAAAGCAACTTGCCAACCCTAGAACCCAGGGCACAACAGTTATGACTAGGTTGAACCACACCAGTGTACTGGGTAAGCCATCAGTATCTAAGGCCCCAGCTCAGAAAGTCAGTGACCAGGCCCCTGGCCCCCAGAACAAGAAGCTTGGGACAATGCCTCCAGTGCATCAAGATCAGAGCTCACCTTTTGAAAGTCACAAAATAGACTAGACAATGAGCAAAAATCCCAAACAAAAAAAAAATTGGAAAAGAGCCCTGACCATAGAAAGCTACTATGATGACAGGGAAGGTCAAAACACAAATTCAGAAGAAAACAACAATGTCAAAGTCCCTATGTTAAGCCTCAAAAGGGAATATGAATTGGTCCCAACTTCCAGAAGTCCTCTTGGAACAGCTAAAAAGGGATTTTACAAATTGAGAGGTAGAAGTAAAATTGGGAAAAGAAATGAAAGTTATGCTGGAGAGAGTCAACAGCTTGGAAAAGGAAAAACAAAAATTGATTGAAGAGAACAATTCTTTAAAAAATGAAACTGGCCAAAAGGGAAGGAAAAAAATCACTGCAGAAAAGAACTCAAAAATGAGACTTGACCAAATGGAAAAGGAAGTACAAAAACTAACTGGAGAAAATAATTCTTTAAAAATTAGAATTGGATAAGGGGAAGCTAAATAACTGTGTGAGACATTGAGAATCAATCAAACAAAATCAAAAGAATAAAAAAATAGAAGAAAAAGTGAAATACTTTATTGGAAAAACATCTGAATTGGAAAATAGATCCAGGAGAGATAATTTAAGATTTATTGGAATATCTGAAAGCCATGATTAAAAAATAAGACCCTGGACAGGATCTTTCAAGAAATTATTCAGGAAAACTGCCCTGATATCCTAGAACCAGAGGGTGAAGTAGTCATTGAAAGCATCCACTGATCACCTCCTGAGAGATCCCAAAATGATAATTCCTAGTAATATTGTAGCCAAATTCTAGAACTCTCAAGTCAAGGAGAAAATACTATAAGTAGCTAGAAAGAAACAATTCAAATATCAAGGAGTCACAGTCAGGATTACACAAGACTTAGCTTCTCCATTAAAGGATTGGAGAGTTTGGAATATGATATTCTGGAAGGTAAAGGAGCTTGGATTCCAACCAAGAATCAACTACTCAGCAAAATTAAGCATGATATTTCAGGACAAAAGATTGTCACTCAATGAAATTGGTGACTTTCAAACTTTCCTGATAAAAAGAGCTGAACAGAAAATTCAATCTTCAAATACAAGACTCTAAAAAGGAAAGAAAAAACAAACATGCTATTCAATAAGGTTAAATTGCTTACATCCCTACATGGTGAAGATGAAACTCAACTCTTGAGAAATGCATCTCTATTAGGACAGTTACAAGGAGTATACATAGACAGAGGGTGTGGGTATAAATTGACTTTGATGTGAGTATATAAAGAAAAACAAATTAATAAATGGAAAAAAGAGATTGCACTGGGAAAAGAGGAAAGAAGAAGGCAGAATGGGGCAAATTATATCACATGAATAGGCACAAAAGACCTATTACAGTAGAGGGAAGGAAAGGAGGAGTGAGCATTTTTTAACTATTGTCATTGTATTCGGCTCAAAGAGGGAATAACATACATACTCATTTGGGTATAAAAATTTATCTTATCCTATAGGGAAGTACGAGGGGAAAGGAAAAGGAGAAGTGGGGAGCACTAGAAAGGAGAGAAGACTGAGGAAGGCAGTAGTCAAAAACAAAACACTGATGAGGAGGGACATTGTAAAGGGAGAGAGAAAAATGTATAGAAAGGGGGAAAAGAGGATGGAGGGAAAAACAAAGTTAGTAATCATAAGTGTAAATATGAATGGGATGAGCTCTCCCATAAAATGGAACCAGATAGCAGAGTGGATTTAAAATCAGAATCCTACAATATGTTATTTACAAGAAACACATTTGAAGCAGAAAGACACACATAGAAAAATGTTAAATACCTCATGGGAAAAACACCTGACCTGGAAAATAGATCCAGGAGAGACAGTATCAGAATCATTGGGCTATCTGAAAGCCATAATCCAAAGGAGGACTTGAACAGAAGTTTTCAAGAAATTATCAAGGAAAACTGTCCTGATGTCCTAGAACCAGAGAGCAAAATAGGTGTGAAAGAATCCATGATCACCTTAGGAAAGAGATCCGAAAATAAAAACTTCAAGTAACATTATAGCCAAATTTCAGAACTTTCAGGTCAAAGAAACAATAATGCAAGGGGCCAGATAGAAACAATTCAAATATTGGGGAACCATGATCAGAATTACATAGGACTTGGCATCTGCAATGTTAAAGGAGCGCCATGTAACATGATATTCTGGAAGGCAAAGGAGCTAGGATAACAAGCAAGAATCACTTGCCTGGCAAAATTAAGCATTTAATATCAAGGAGAAAAATGGTCATTCAATTAAATAGAAGGATTTTAAGCTTTCATAAGGAGAAGATCAGAATTAAACCAAAAATTTAACCTCCAATATCAATACCCAAGAGAAGCATAAACAGGTAAAAAGGGAAAAGAAAATAAAAGGAATTCAATAGAGCTAAACTGCTTATATCCTATATGGGAAAATGATACTTGTCTTAAAAAATATATTACTAATAGTATAGCTAGGAGGAATGTACATAGACAGAGGTTATAATAATAAAGTGAATTTGAGTGAATAACATAAAAATTTAAGGGATGAGAAAGAGGAGAAGAATGGTTTAGAAGGAAAGGAGAGGTAGAATGGGGTAAATTATTTCACATGAAGAGTCATGGAAGACAAATCACAGTGGAGGGGACAATGGGAAGGTGGGTGATGAGCATTGCTTGAACATTACTTTTATCAGTATTGGTTCAAAGAGGGAATCATATACATAATTGAATATAGAAATTAATCTTACTTGACAGAGAAGTAGGGAAGTAGGAGATCAAGTAAAGGACAGGGTGGAGATTGTTGATTGGCAGAAGGAAGGGCAGATCAACAGAGGTGGTAGACAGAAGCAAAACACTGTTCAGGTTGGAAAGGGTGAAAGGAGAGAGAGGACAGAAAGGGGGAAGAATAGGATGGAGGAAAATACACAGGTAGTAATCATTACTGTAATGTGAATGGGATGAACTCTCCCATAAAACAGAATTCTATAGAAGAGTGGATCAAAACCCAGAATCCTACAGTATATTGCTTACAAGAAACACATTTGAAGCACAGAGACAAATAGAAAACAAAGTTAAGGGGCTGGATCAGAATCTATTATGCTTCACCTGCAGTAAAAAAAAAAGCAGTTATTGTAATCCAGATCTGAGACAAAATAAAAGAAAAATAGACCTAAGTAAAAGAGATAAGAAAGGAAAATACACCTTGCTAAAAAGCACCATAGATAATAAAGCAATATCAATAATAAACATATATGCATCAAGTAGTATAGTATCCAAATTCTTAAAGGAGAAGTTAAGTGAATTACTGGTATAAATTATACTAGTGGAGGAACTCAACCATCCCCTCGGACAACTTGATATACCTGACCAAAAATAAACAAGAAGGAAACTAAGGAGGAAAAGAGGATACTAGAAGAGCTATATATGACAGATCTTTGCCATGATCTAGACATAAAGGGTGACACCATAAACAAATTAGAAGAATGAGCAATAGTCTACCTGTCCAACCAAACCAGAGATAGCACAATACAAAATATAAAACAGATAATTTAGATTATATTATATTAAATGGCTTTTGTATAAGCAAAACCAATATAACCAAAAGTAGAAGGCCAACAGAAAGATGGAAAATAATCTTTACACCAAATGTCTCTGATAACAGCCTCAATTTTCAAATATATAGAAAAATGAGCCAAATTTAAAACAATACAAGCTATTCCCTGCTTGATAAATGGTCAAAGGATATGAACAGGTAGTTTTCAGAGGAAGAAATTAAAGCTATCTATAGTTATATGAAAAAATACTCTAAATCACTATTGACTAGAGAGATGCAAATCAAAACAGCTCTTAGGTACCACATCACACCTACCAGATTAGCTAACATCACAAAATAGGAAAATTGTAATACTGGAGAAGATATGGGAAAATTGGAGTACTAATGCACTGGTGGAATTTTTAACTGATCCAAACATTCTAGAGAGCAATTTTAAACTATGCCCAAAGGGCTATAAAACTGTGCATGCCCTCTGACCCAGCAATACCACTTCTGTGGCTGTATCCCAAATAGATCATACAAATGGGAAAAGGACCCACATGTACAAAGTATTTCTAGCATCTGCTATTGTGGTGACAAAGAATTAGAAATTGAGGGGATGGTCATTAAATGGGGAATGACTGAACAAATTGTAGTATATGATTGTAATGAAACACTATTGTGTTATAAGAAATGATGAGCCGGTAGATTTCCAAAAAATCTGGCAAGACTTGTAGAAACTGATACAAAGTAAAATGAGCAAAACCAGGAAAATATTGTACACAGTATCAGGAAAATTGTGTAATGATCAACTATGAGCTCTTCTCAGCAGTACTACGATCTAAGACAAATACAAAGGACTCACTAAGGAAAATGCTATCCATATCCAGATAAAGAACTGATTGACTCTGAATGCAGATCTAGGCATTTTTTTTCACTTACTTTATTCTTTCTTGTGTTTTTTTCCCCTTTGATCTGTTTCTTCTTTCACAAGTGTGACTAATATGGGAATAATTTTTTACGTGATAGCATATATATTTGGGTGTGTATTATATATATATATATATATATATATATATACATACATACATACACACACACATATATATATATATATAATATGTATAATATCAAAGTGCCTACCATTTTTCAGAATAGGGGAGAGAGGGAGTGAGGGAGAAAAATTTAGAGCTCAAAATCTTGTAAAAATGAATGCTAAAATTTTTCTTGCCATGTAACTGGCAAAAATAAAATACTGTTCAAAATTAAAAAGGCTAAAAGGAGAGCAAATCAAAAATCCCCAATTAAACACCCAATTAGAAATTCTGAAAATCAGAGGAGAGATTAATAAAACTGAAAGTAAGAAAACTATTGAACTAATAAATAAAACGAAGAGCTGGTTTTATAAAAAGCACAAAAAGTGCGTAAATTTTTGGTTAATTTGATTAAAAAAAAGAAAGAAGATGGCGTATATTCTGGTTGCCCTGTTCCCCAGTCAGCCTGGGGGGGGAGGGCGGAAATGGGGAGAAAGTTTGTAATTCAAACTGTTGTGAAGATCAATGCTGAAAACCAAATATGTTAAATAAATAAATTGCAATTAAAAAAAAAAAAAAAGAAAATAAAGCTCTCAATAGGGAAAAAAAAAAAAAAAAAAAGAAAGAAGAAAACCAAATAACCAGTATCCAAACTGAAAAGGATGAATTCACCACCAATGAAGAAGAAATTAAAACAATAATTAGAATCTATTTTGCTCATCGTATGCCAATAAATCTGACAATCAAAGTGAAATGGATGAAAATTTACCAAAAAATATATTACATATATATAAATTGACTAGATTTATGGAAGAGGAAATAAAGTATGTAAATAGCCTAATTTCAGAAAAAAGAAATTGAATGAACCACCAATGAACTCCCTATGAAACATTTTCCAGGGCCAGGTGGATTTATAATTGAACTTTACCACTACATTTAAAGAACAATTAATTTCCTTTTTTGTTGTTGTTCATATATTAATTAGTTAATATGATCACTGGATGGTAGCTTCTGGTGTTCTTCCTGTGGCCTAGGGACAGAAAATCATAGCTTCTTTGTGTCTCATGTTCTTTGCTTGGAAAATTATGGTAATAACTCTGCATCACAGGGTTATTTGTAAAGAACCAATAATATCAGTTTTTCATGAAAGGGTTTTAGAAACCATTAAATGCTATAAAAAGTAGCAGTTGTTATTATTCCTTTCCCCCCTATGCCTGGAAGGATATTATATCCTTCATTCCTAACATTCTTCCATCATACATATCAGACATTTCCCATGTGTCCTTTTTTTTCCATTTGTCTCATATTAAGAACTGATCTTCAAATACTGTTTTAAAGTTTGCAAAGCCCTTTAAATATTTTCTCTGATGTTATCTTCACAACAATCCTATGAGGTATATTGTGAATATAACCTGGGACCCAAAATCATTTGCATAAAACTCTCATCCTTGGTGGGGAATGGTTACTCGATGTTGTACCAGTTTCACTAATAAAATAGTGTAACAATACAAAATATAGAATAAAAATAATAATTTGTAGTACTATTATCATTCCTACTTTGTAGAAAGGGAAAGTGAGGCTCCTATAGGCTAGGTTATGTGCTCATTGTCACACAACTAGTAAGTATCAGAGGCAGAATTTTTAATTTAATAATTTATTTTAAATTTGTGGGGTTTTTCTTGCATTGATTTTTAAATTTTTTTTTAAATAAATTAATTTGTTTTTAGTTTTCAACGTTCACTTCCATAAGATTTTGAGTTTTAAATTTTATCCCCCTCCCTCTTCTCTCCCCTCCTCAAGATGGCATGCAATCTAATATAGGGTCTACATATACATTCATATTAAGCATATTTTCATATTAGTCATGTTGTAAAGAATAATTAGAACCAATGGGATGAACCATACAAAAGGAGAAACAAAACAACAACAAAAACAAAAAAAGAGAGGAAATAGTATTCTTCCTTCTGCATTCAGACACCAAAGTTCTTTCTCTGGGTATCCATCCTGATTCTTTCGGAGTTGTCATAGATCCTTACATTGCTGAGAAGAGTTAAGTCTATCAAAGCTAGTCATTATACAATCTGGCTGTTACTGTGTACAGTGGTCTCCTGGTTCTGCTCCCTTTACTCAGCATCAGTTCGTATAAGTCTTTTCAGGTATTTTGGAAGTCTGCTTATTCATCATTTCTTATAAGACAATGGTATTCCATTACATTCACATACCACACTTGTTTAGCCATTCCACAGTTGATGGACATCTCCTCAATTTGCAATTCTTTGCTACCACAGAAAGAGCTGCAATAAATATTTTTGTACCTGTGGGTTCTTTTCCTATTTGTATGATCTCTTTGGGATACAGAACTAAGAATGGTATTGTTGGGTCAAAGGGTATGTGCAGTTTTACTGCCCTTTGACCATAGTTGCAAATTACTCTCCAGAATGGTTGAATCAGTTCACAACTCCACCAACAATGAATCAGTGTTCCAATTTTTCCCACATTTCTCCAACATTTATAATTTTCCTGTTTTTCTCATGATGAATAATTAATTTCAAAATTATATAAAGTATTTGGAAAAATAGGTGAAAAACAATTTCTACAATATTCCTTTTGTCATGCAAATATGGTGCTGGTAACTACACCACGAAGATCCAAAACAGACAAAGAATATTATAGACTAATTTCCCCCAATTGACACAAAAATTGTAAATATTAGCAAAGAGGTTGCAGCAAATTATCACCATTGCATGTTTCAACAATCTGGCTAGCAGTTGTTGTGGGGGTGAAAGACCAACACAAGCCCAACAACAAGAACCATGGTGCAAAAGCCCAGCTTCTTTTAATCTGCTTTACTACGGAAAGCAGCGTTAGGGGGTTAACAAGCTTATTTTAATCCAGCATACAAATATCACTCACTTAGTTCACAGGAAAAAGCCAGCACCCTGAACTTAATAGCAAAATATAAACAAAGTACAAACATCGACAGACAGACTTTGATTCAAATCCCAATACATAGTTACCAGAGTTTAATGAAGTCCAAACATCCAGGTTACGAGCTGGAGGGCTCTTAGCTACAGCTGCCCAGGGTCTCCACATCAGCTCAAGCCACCAAGAGTGAGAGCCCAGAGCAAATAGCTCTGTCTTTTCTTCTTATACCATTTCAGACGTCATCAAACATCACCTGGATGACCAGAACTTAGGCTTCTATGATTGGCTTTTGAGTTAGCACCTCCACTTAGTACCCTGGGAGCTTTACACCCACATAGGCTTAGCACCTAATAGGAGTTTGGGCCTGGGACTTAGCACCTAGTAAGACTCAATGAAATATGCTGAATTAATCAAAGGAAACAAAAGCCAAACTCTTCAAGGGCACTTGGTTGAACTGAGTGCTAAGAGCCCATTTTGCTTACCAACACAGTGCAATACACTATTACCAGGTGCATTTATACCAGGAATACAGGGCTGGTCAACCATTGAGAACAACTTTGTTGCCTTATGTGGGAAAAAATGTAACCTATTCCATGTTGGTGGGGGAGAAGATGAACCCTGGCAGAATGGATTATTTCATCCTGCTGATGTATAGCAAGGTCCTAAGGATCATCTAGAAGATATCCCATGATTTAAATGTCTTCTGTGCCTTCACTGGTTAATCTCACCATCATCACCAGTCAGTGGGGTTCCTTTTTAGTATCAGATAGAAGGGATACCTTAGAACTGGGGGTTCAAACAAACAATAGTCTTAATACAATCATTCTAATACCCTCAGGTAGAAGCAATTCTCCAGGATATTTAAAATCAATCTAGAGGATAAAAGCAAATAAAAGCTCTAGCAAGAATAGTTAAATACTATAAGTTTTCTTAAATTCTCAGAAGTATAATGCCATAGTATCAAAAACTACTTTTATGCAACACTTACCAAAAGGGACCATAGCTCAGTCCTAAATTCAACCACCTTGGGCAAAGTTAATCTTAATTGACCCAGGTCTACATAACAACTTCTTTGTTGCAACTGTCCTCGTTGGTCTTGTAGGAGTGTGAGAAAGTTAACTCATACTTCCCAAATTCAACAAATATATTCGTCATATAACCAAAATTTACCATAGTGATTGGCCTGTAGTAAGCACCGAATAAATTGCATTTTTCATTCATTCATTCATTTTCTTTACTCAGTCTTCCCAAATGAAACTCATGAAATGACAGAATCTCAGAATTATAGGGGACCTGAGGCTATACGGGGAAAAACACCCTTATATCAAAATTAGAATCCCTTCTTCAAAATACATGATTAATCATCCACATTTATGACCTACAGTGATACGGAACCCATTATCTCTCAGGGCAATGCATTTTACCAAGAGAGAGATCTATTTGCTGTTGTTTTTCTTTTACACCAAGCCTAAAACTTCTCCAACTTCTAGTCTTACTACCCCTTGGGCAGAGGTAAGACATGTTTAATCACTCTACACATGACAATGCTTCAAGTAATTGTACAAAATTATGATGTCCTCCCTATATTCTTATCTTTCTAAGGTACATACCTACACATTATTTAAATACCATCCAGATGGTGTTATTGCTAGTTGTATACCAATCATAGCTGTGCCCTTGGTGCTCTCCCTTTTAAAGACAGTTCTAAAATGATTTGTCAAGTTATTTAATAGAGGTGGTGATGGAAAGGGACGAGTCAGGGATGATTCTGAAGAATTGATCCTGAATACTGAGGAGGTGGTAGTACCATCAACAGAAACAGAAAATTGGGGAGAATGTAAAGACGAGGGTTCAGTTCAATTCAACGTGTAGGGAGGATTTGCAGATGGTTACGTCCAACAGGAAGCTGATGATGAATTATTAGAATTCAGGAGAGAAATTATGACTGGATATTCAAATTTAAGACTCTTTTACTTAGAACTCATAACCGAACCAGTGGAAACAGATAAGATTGAGGCAGGGAGGACTAGAGACAGAGAGTAAAGTGGGCCTAGGACAGCATTTTGAGACACTCATTGGAGGAGGAGGATGAACTAGCAGAGGAAATTTTTAAAAGACTTAGCCATTATTATTTGTGCACCTATAATATTTCTCTCTATTAGATTATAAATATATATAACTATATTATATACAGTTCATATATATGTGTATATATGCATACATATATACATAAATAACATGTATGTATGTGTATTTATGCATATGTTGCCAGGTCCAAGCATTCTCTTTAATGAGAAGGAGAGTGGGGCACAAAGGTTGAATCTAGAAAACATTGTAAGATGGAAACTTGTAATTACAGCAAATAAATCAGTCCTATTTCAGTAGATTAAGAATCCACAAAGTTGGTATTCTTAATTATCCCTCATGAGTTTTACACAAATGAATTTATCAAAATGTTTTGGGAGCTATTTTTATTTTTGGCCATGTCACCTCTTGGATGACTTCCATGTCATTGACCTCAAAAGGTTACTCAGAGAGACTAAATCTAACCCAGAGAAAACTTTAAAAAATACTTTATGCAAAGGTCATTCTCAGTGTTAATTTCTATTCTCACAAACTTCCTGAGATTTTGTTTCATCCCTGCATTCTCCTTTTCTCTGTCAGTGTAGTGAAAAAGCAATGAATTTGCAGTCAGAAGACCTGAATGTGAACCCTGATTCTGGGCTTCTGAGTTTTAGTTTCCCTACATGTCAAATGAAAATAGAAATATTTATATTATTTACCTTATAGGGTGGTTTTGAGACTCAAATGAGACCTTGCAGATAAAATACTATGTTAATGTGAAACGTTCTTATTACTGGAAAGCAATCTGAACATCTTTGAAGTCGGGGCTCAGTTATGTTATTTTCATTAGCTCTCTGATTCTGGTATTATCTATTTAAAATATGAGCTATAAAACTCCACCCTATCCCCACACCATCCCAGGTTATCTCATCATCTGACAATTGTATTTTATGGAAGTCAATTGACTTTTAACATCTTTAGAGAGCTTAGTATATTCTAACTGTTTTGTAAAATAATTTCTAGGACTCCCAAAAGTGATTTATGTAGTATCTCATCCCTAGTTTCCATTCTTGGCGAGTCTTTGAACTGGATTGAATTGCCAAGAAATGTCAATATAAGCTATAAAATGCTCCGATGTCAGAATACAACAGGACATAGATCACTGTGGAAGGCAGCTATATTCCCATATTTCAATTTTTCTCCTTTACAATTTGCTTCTCATGCCTTGAAGATAAGGGTCAGAAGGATTAATCAGACCCACTAGTTTCTTTTACCCTCAAACAGCAAATCACATTCTTGAGTTTGATCATATCATAAAATGTAATGGATGGTGCATAGAAGGGGTTATTTGACAACTGCAAAGGCAGGAGTCAAGAGAAAGAGAGTGAGGGTCATTAGAGCTACATTGGCAGCCTGGTAATCCAGAAATGGGAGGTGAGGCAAGTGGATGCCAAATATGAGGAGATTGACAGAAGCAAATGCCAAGACATGAAAGAGGTCACAAAGAGTTGATCAGAGCAACCAACAATGCGAATAGTCCTACCAGAAATATCCAGGAGAGAAGCTAATAGTCAGAAATACTCTAGGTCAGTTAAGGTCCCCCCCCCCCACAAACTTCAGGAAATTACATAAAGGTTGCTACACAATGGTTTATCTGCTTCTCTGTGGCTTTCTTTAAATAAAGGAGTTATGTAATGCCGCCCATTCCCCTTTTCTCATTAAAAAAAAAATTCCACAGGTATCTGAGGACCAGCTTGCTCCTACAAAGGGTAAGAACACCTGGTTGAAAGAATCTGTAATTAGGAGACAGACAATTTCAGTGGAAAGGTCATTGGAGTTAGAGTTAGAAGACCTGGGTTTGAATCCTAACTTTGGCACTTGGTAAGTGAATGACCTTGTCAAGTCAATTCATTTTTCTGAGCCTCAGTTTACTCACACATGAAGTAAGTAGGTAAGGGTACAATTTCTATTGTTCTTTTCAGATCTTATTCATATAAAATTCCCTAAAAAGCAACTACTAAAAGGAGTGGAGCCTAGATGGCAGAGAAAAAAGGCAGCCTGTGCTTGATCTCTCTTGAATAAAAAAAATAAAATGAAGGGGGTAGAAAAAGAAATGCAATTGTAGAAGGAGGTGAATTGTGTCACATAAAAGAGCCATAAAAAACAGTTTTTACAGTGGAGCGTAAGATGGGGTAAGATGGGGGTAAGTGGGGGAGAGAGCATTTAAACCTTACTCTCATTGAAATTGGCTCAAAGAGGGAATTACATGCACTTTTAATTATAAATCTATCTTATCCTATAGAAAAGGAAAAGGGTAAGAGGATAAGAGGAGGGGGGATGATAGAAGGGAGGACAAATTATGAAAGGCAGTAGTCAGAAACAAAATACTTTTGAGGATGGACAGGTTGAAAAGAGACAGAGAGCAATAGGATAAACAGAGAAACTGGATAGAAGGAAATACACAGTTCTAACAACTGCAAAGATTGAAGTAAGTTTCTCTAATAAAGACCTCATTTCTCAGAAATATAGAGAACTGAATTAATTTTTTTTAAAAAAGAGCCATTCCCCAATTGATAAACTGTCAAAGGATACTAATGGGCAATTTTCAAAGTAATCAAAACTATCTATAGTCATTTTTAAAAAAAAAAATATCTATATCACTATTGATTAAAAACGCAAAGTAACACCCATCACCTATCAGATTAGCTAATGTCACAGAAAAGGAAAATGATGAATGTCAGAGGGGATGTGGGAAAAGTAAGACCCTGATGCACCATTGGCACAATTGTGAACTGATTCAACCATTCTGGAAAGCAATTTAGAACTATGTCCAAAGGGCAACCAAACTGCATTCTCTTTGACCCAGGAATACCATCTCTGGGTCTATATCACAAAAAAGTAAAATTAAAAAAAGAAAAGGGCATATATGTACAAAAATATTTATGGTAACTCTTTTAGTGGTGGCAAAGATTGGAAAAAGAGGGGATGCCATCAGTTTGGAATGATTGAACAAGTTGTTGTATATAATTGTGATGGAATGCTATTATACAATAGGAAATTATTAACAGGATACTCTCAGAAAAACCTGGAATGACTTACATGAACTGATGCAAAGTGAAATGAGCACAACTAGGAGGACGGTGTACACAGTAAGAACAATATTTTATAATGATCAACTGTGAGTGACTTAGCTTTTCTCAGCAATACAATGATCCAAGACAATTTTGAAGGACTTACAATGAAAAATAAAATTCATCTCCAGAGAAAGAACTGATGGAGTATGAATGCAGATCAAAGCATATTTTTTAAACTTTAAAAAAATTTCTTGTGTTTTTTTCCTTTACAAAATACATTTTCTTTTACAACATGATTAATATGGAAATGTTTTTCATCATTGAACATATATGACCTATGTCAAATTGCTTTGGCTTCTCAAGGAAGGGGCACGGGATGGATAGAGGGAAGGAGACAATTTTGAACTCAAAATTTTTTTAAAGAATGTTAAAATTTGTTTTCACATGTAATTGGAGGAAATAAAATATTAAATATATTAAAAAGTACTGAATAGCCACACTTTTATGTAAATGTTCTTTAATTAAAAAAATACTAAACATACATTTTGTGCAACATCCTAGAGTAAAAGATCTGTGCAATACAAAGATGTGTGAGCCGCATCTCCTCATAATAAAAAGAATATTTACTGTTTCTCATAGCTATTGATTAAACTTATGTAGTTATAGTGAATATTTTACCCTATTTTTAAAACTAAGCTGGATATGAGGGTTCTGTGTGTGTTTATTGCTACTGTTGTTTGTCCTTTCTTCTGCAAGAGGACCATGACATCAGGGAGGTAATGCAATGGTATGCAAGTGAATTGGATTTAAGTGAGAGAAGGCTGACCAAAGTCACCAGCCTCACTTTCTCCTCCAGAGCCATCTGGGTCCAGTGCCCACATGTGGAGCAGGACAATTGGAGATGGCCCAAGATGCAGTGGGGGACCTTGGATTTTTCAAGCCAAGGTCTTTAACATTTCTCAGTTTAACTGAGGAAGCACCCATTCAGTGAGTAAAGTCTTTAAAAATGAGGCAAAGAACGGCCTCTTTAAAAAAAAAAAGATTTGGAAGGGGAAGACCCTCAGAGTTTCTGGCCAAAACAGAAACAATTGCTATTTACATTCATTTCAAGCTAATTAGGGCCCAACCAGTGACCAAGTAATGCTTGGTGTGGGACCAGAGTGATTTGGGGTTAAGGCTGGTACTTAAAAGAAAAGAAAAAGAAATAAAAGTTTCAGAGATTAAAGTTTAAATTCCCTTTGGGCAGAGTACATTTGATCCTCATAAAAACACTGGGAGGTAGGTGCTATTATGATCCCTGTTTTTATGGTTGAGAAAATCGAGACAAACAAAGGTTAAGTGACTTGCCTAGGGTCACACAGCTAGTTAGTGTCTGAGACTAGATTGAACTCAGGATATCTGACTCCATTATGCCACCTAGCTTCAAATAAAAAAATCTGTAATACTTTAAATAATGGTGCTGGATTTATTTTCCACACAATGCTTAAATTTATAGAATGTATTTATGATTACTAGTCTTCTTATTCTTAAACACCCACAACCTTGTCACCTTGTATTCTTTTATCCAATGACACTGGTTCCCTGCCTCTCCATGAACAAGACATGTCATATCCCAACTTCAAGTATTTTCACTGGATATCCTCTGCTTAGAATACTTTCCTTCCTCATTTCAGGCTCCTGAACTCCTTGCCTTCCTTCAAGTCCAGGCTAAAATGCCATCTTCTTCAGGAAGTCTTTCCCAGTTTATTTTAATTCTAGTTCTGTCTAGATATAGGTTTAGATAGATGTAGATACCTACGTATACATGTGTGTGTGTATACAGACAAAGAGGGAGAGAGAGAGAGCTGGTTCATGAACTTCTTCAAGGACAGAGATTATCTTTTGCCTTTCTTTGTATTCTTAAAACATAGTAAGTGCTAAATAAATTTTTATTGACTTATTTCCTGACCATCCCACTTTTACCTAACAGCATAATTTTTTTAGTACCTTTCAAATTCCATTATGACATAATTACGTGTTATATTTATCTCCAGTGTTAAGGAAACTAGAAACTCTTCCATCTTTACTCAAAGAGTGCTTATCTTCTTTTCTTTCATGGACTCTAAATTGAAGAGGGATTTTCTATTGAGGTTGACATCTTCCTTTAGTTATTCACAGTTGTGGATAGTAGTGTGCTGTTTGCATCAAGCATTCCAACATTCCAAAACCTCTTGGAAAAGATCTAGAATAATGCCAAAGAAATTGTCCTGACCATTTTAAAAGGGGGAAAAACTGAATGAAGGATGTCCATATTCTGGATTATACTGGGCAGTTGGATAGAAGAGCTATGGAACATATCATTCAGTATATTGGATAGACTAGAGCCAGATGGGGAACCTTTGCCCTTGAGTCCACATGTGGCCCTCTAGGTCCTCAAGTGCAGCCATTTGATTGAAACCAGACATCACAGAATAAATCTCCTGGAGACAATGAGTTGGGTCCAGAATAAAAAAGGAGAGTGCACTATATCTTTCTTTTAGGATATCACAAAGCTCTTTAATGATTTCAATTTTTCCTCAATTTTTTTAATATCAATATTTTGTTGGTGTTGTTGTTTGGCTTCAATTGGACAGAAAATCATCACAACTTGAAAAATATTTTCACATGGAGTATAATGGTGAAGTACATGGTGGTTATGAGCAAACCGTAATATACATAAGTCTTTATGGATATATATGTGTGTCTATTTGTATATGTGTATGTATGTGTTTACATATGTGTATGACTATTTAAAAAGAACCTGAGTAAAAGATGTTATCATGAAAATGTAGGAATAAAAAAGAAGATGTGTTTGTCCTGTGGTTAGAGTGAGGAATAACAGGTTAACAGCCTGTGTAATACTACTGATGTCCTCAGTATGTCAGAGCAAAATGAGGAAGATCCCCACACATCGGGTTGGATGTCCTGTGGTAAACTTATGGAAGGGTACATGAATCTATGAAATAGATAGGGTTGGGATATTATCTGCATATCTGAGAGAACATGTATATCAAAATATATATACAATATATCAATATTTATATCAATATCATTACAGATGCATTTAAGCATGTTTATCTGTGTATGTTCCATATCCCACTATTAGATCCTGTAAACTTCATAGAAAATGGATTAAGTCTTAGCTCAACTTAAAATCCCCCCCAGTGCTTACCACAATATTCTGCACACAGTAGAGGCTTAATAAATGCCTAGTGAATTGAATGTGTTATTGTTAGCCAGGTGAACTTTCGTGAAGTGACTCTAACTTCTCTACTAATTTTTATTATAAAATCAATTTCAATGACAATCCTCTGAGTTTTAACCAAGGATGTGATTAAGATGGTGATCTCCTTCATTGTACATTAAATAATAAATCATCTATCCCTTGGACAAATTGAGTTGACCTCTGTCTGGCCTTAAATTGTAGGGATGAGTTATATCAGCACATTGGTATGACTTGCTCATCTGGTTAACAGCTCATCTGGTGTTGATTGTCTCTAATTTTCATAGGGCTCCAGCCTCACCCATTTCCTTTACTCCTAACATTTGAAATTTTACTATATATTGTGCCTCTTTCATGTTTACCCACTAGGAAGCTGCCAGTTTTGTTTTGATTCCAATTATTCCCTGGCTTTGTTTTATCTCCTATTCTTAAAATTTACTCTCTCCTTTGAAAATAATGCCTTCCCCGATGCTGTTACCACCCTCATTGTTTTGGCTGTATTCTTGATGAGTAAGAGTGACAACTTCTCACCTGAACATGTGATTCAACCAGAAGCTCAAAAATTCACTACAGCTATAGGCTCCACCCGTATGGTTGCTGCTAAATTCTACAATGAACCATTGCTGGCAAAGCTTTATCCTCCCAGTTGGCCCTTTTCAATCTTACCCAGGTATAACAAATATTTCCACTGTGACAGGTGAAATCTGAAATAAATGAGGAAACAAAGGTTCAAGCTTCTAAGCATATCAATTTATTAAACAACACATGCCAATTGCATAACAAATTAGGATTAGGCCTCCTCAGCTTGTACTGGAACCTGAATACAGGGGGAAACAAATTTGTATACATTTAAAAATGCAATTAACAGGATATGAACAAGAATGCAAAATTAGGTAATCTGATTTCTAATTGGAGGAAATACCAAGGCCTTTCTGAGTTAAGAGGGGGAGAGCAAACAGGTACAATTCCCTGAAATCAGAAAAAAAGCATCCTACTCCCTGCCTAGTGTCTGTATTCAATCAAAAAACAAGAAAATGGCAATTGATTGATTGGCCAATATGGGCCAAGTTTTCAGATCAGAAATATGAAGTGCTTGAGATATGTAATTGTGAAAAAACTCCTTGCATCAATCTTCTGATCTGAGTGACTTTCTGGTCAGCATAAACTATGTCCTTAGTAAAGGGTCTCTAAATAACAGGTAGAGGTGCTCCACCTTGCCAGCTACACAGAGCTCAATTCAAACAATACGATAAAGTTTTCTCATACTTCCCATAATTAAATAAATTTTTCTCACAAGACAGAAATTGGACTAGACCCATGATTGAATAGAAAGGGAAATGAGATAGATCCAGAACCAAGTCACAAGATAGAGTAAGTGTGGTTCAATCAATTCCCACAATTTGCTCACCACAGCTTTTCAATTCTCCTAAAATACTTGGGGATAGGAATGCTTTGAAGACAATGCCCGCTGTCATCATGCTGGGTAGAAACTCCAGTGGGAATACAGTCTAACAATTACTCCTGCAAGTAAAGATCTGGAAAGTTCCAGGGGTCATGGTTGTGTGTGTGTGTGTGTGTGTGTGTGTGTGTGTGTGTGTGTGTGTGTGACAGAGAGAGAGAGAGAGAGAGAGAGTATCACATGATACTTGGTTTGTAGGACTTTTTATTTTCTTCAAATGGCCAGTACACATTTGGACACACATACACATACACACACACACACACACGCACGCACACACACACATTTACACAGACATTTGTACAAAACTTTCAATTTACCACAGAATTTTCACATCTGAGAGATTACTAGATTGTTGGAACTGTATGGAAATTTAGACACGTCCAGAGCCTTCATTTAATAGATGAGAAAAGTGAGGTCAAGAAAGGTTGAGTAACTTTTCATGGCCACACTGCTATTACACGACAGAAATAGGATTTGAATCAAAGTCTTCTAAGACAAAATCTAGTGTTCTTTTCTTTATACTATATTTCTTTCCCTTGAGGGCACCGGTTTTGGATTTGTGTTTGAGTCTTAGTTTTGCTGTTTACTAGTTATGTGATGCTGAAAATTCACTTAACCATTCTCAACATCGATCAATCAACAAACATTTATTAAGCATTTAATACTTTCCAGGAGCTATGATAGGTGTTAGAATTACAAAGAGAGAAATAAAATAGTCCCCAAGTTCAAAAAGTTTAAATTGTCTTGAAAACTACTATATCCTTAAGTCAAAAATCCAAGTGAACAAGCATTTATTAAGGCTTATTATGTGCTAGGAGGTCACATAATTCTGGAGTTATAAGGAACCGAATTCAAATCTAGGCTCAAACACTTTCTAGCTGTGTGACCCTGGGCAAGTCACTTAATCTTATTTTCCTCAGTTTCTCACCTGTAAAATGAACTGGAGAAGGAAATGACCTACCAGTAACATTACCAAGAAAATCCCAAATGGCATCACAAAGAATCAGACATACCTAAAATAATTCAGCAACAACAACACATGCTAGGAACCCAAATGATGAGAATAGAAATGGTATCAGAAAGAAAGACAATACCTGCTATCAAGAAGCTTGCATTTCAATGAGGAAAGACAACACATAAAAGGAAACTGAAAAGGAGAGGATGTACATTTGTGGTGTAAGTGCTTTTTAGTTTTCCCGAAGTTTTTGTTAAATAGTGCATCCTTAGCATATTAGTTGCAGTCTTTAGATTTAACAAACCCTAGTTATTAGGTTCATGTGCTTCCATATATTGTGTACCTACTGTCTTCCACTGATTCATCTCTTCTTAACCAGTACTAAATGATTTTGATGATTATTGATTTATAGTATAGTTTGGAATCTGGTACTTCCAGGTCCTATATTTCCTACATTTTTCCCATTATTTCTCTTGAGAGTCTTAATCTTTTGTCCCTCCAGACAACATTTTTGTTTTTGTTTTTTTTCTAGCTCTATAAAGTGATGCTTTGCTACTTTGAGTCTTATGGCATATAACAATTAATCAATTTAGTTAGTATCATCCTTTTAAATATATTGACAACCAGCATAGGGACATGGGTAGCTAGATGGTGTGGTGAGTAGAGCAGTGGGCCTAGAGTCAGGATGACTCATCTTTTATGAGTTCAAATCTGGTCTTCGACACTTACTAGTTGATGTGACTTCGGGCGAGTCACTTAGCCTTGTTTACCTCAGTTTGCTTATTTGTAAAATGAGCTGGAGAAGGAAATGACAAACCACTATAGTGTCTTTGCAAAGAAAACCCCAAATGGAGTCATCAGGAGTTGGACACAAATGAAAATGACTGAAAAACAACAACAAAAACCTGAACCAAACCCATTGTTTTGATCAAAGTATCTGATATTTTTATATATTGCCACAGTCTTTTTTCCAATTATTTCACTTTTAAATTTTGAAACAATATTCATGAGGGATATTCTTAGAGTTTTATTTCTCTATTTTGACTGTCCCTAGTTTAGGTAGCCATATCTTATTAGTATTGTAGAAGGACTTTGATAGCTTCCTTTCCATTCACATATTTTTTCTTCAAAAAGTTTGTATAATAATGGAATTAGTTTCCTCTTAAATGGTTGATAAAATTTGCTTATCCTTATACCTAGTCCTAGGCTTTCCAAGCTTACATAGGGATTTGTTTTATAGCTTGTTTAATTTCTTTTCCTAAATTCAGTTGTTTAAATGCTTTATTTCTTGTTTGTTAAGATGAGCATTTTATGTTTTTGTAAATATTTACCCATTTCATTTGTTGTTGGTTTTATTGGCATATGGCAGCATATATTAATTTCTAATAATTTTGTTTTGCTTTATTCACTTGATGTGAATTCTCCTTGTTAACTTTGGATACCAATAATTTAATGTTTATCTTTCTCTTTCAATCAAATTAACTAATAGCCTATCTACTTTATTGCTGCTGATTTTTCCTTTAAAATACCAGATTTTGCTTTTATATATTAATTTATTTTTAGCATATATTTTGCTTTCAATTTTGTTACTCCCTTCTTAGTTTTTCATATTTCAACGTTTATATTTAATTGGGGTATTTAAAATGTATTTCTAGGGTTTTTTAATTACATTTCAAATTTTTTTTCTTTTTACTTGCTTTTGTTGATAAAAGTATTTGAAGATGGAAATTTTCCCTAAAGGAATACATTGGCTGGATCCCGCAAATTTTGGTACATCTCATTATCATCATTTTCTTTGATAAATTATTTATCACTTTTATGATGTTATTTGTTTCACCAATTCTTTAGGATTAAATTATTCAGTAACCAATTAATTTATAATTCTTTCTTCACTGACCTTCTATTCAATATAATGTGCATTGCATTTTATTCAGAAAACATGTGTTTAATATTTTTTGCTTTTCTGATTATTTTTAGCTTTTATTTTCTAGTAGTTGGTCTTTTTCTGCAAACATATCATGTGATATTGAGTTACATGTACATTTTCTTCTTTTCCCATTCATTAATTCTCATATACCCATTATATCTAAATTTTCTAAAATTAAGAAAGAGATCCACTGAGATTCCCATCTATTATAGTCTAAACATTTATTTCTCCCTGTAATTTATTTAGTGTTTCTACTTAATATTCAGAGACCATGCCATTGAGTGCTTATATATTAAGTATTTATATTAATCTATTTTCTACGTTGCCTTTTAGCATTATGTAGTTTTACTGTTTCTTTCTTTAAAGTAAGTCTATTTTTACTCTTCCTTTGTCTGAGATAATGATTACTGCCCCAACTTTAGCCCTACACTATCTTCCAATTTCTATTGATTATGAATCTTTATTTTTTGGTTACGTGTATAGTAAACATTTTTTTGATCTACTTTCTCAACCATTGTGCAATCCTCTTCCATTTTATGGGTGACTTTATCTTTTTTCATATTCATAGTTATAATGATTAATTATATCCTTATTCATATTTTTATATGTTCTTTTGGCTATTCTCCCCACTTTTTTTTTTTAACAAAGAAGAATGTGGTGAGACAAAAAGTATGCTCAGCTTGAGTACTCTGTTTGATGTGATAGACTCCCCAGCTCCCTCTTCTCTTCCCATTGGAAAAACTCCAATCATTCTTTCTTACTCTTTTTTTTTTGGACCTTTGAAATATCTTCAGAATCTTCACATTTAAGTAATCGTTTGTTTTATGACTAATTCCTCCTTGAGTCTACCATTCCTCTTCCTCTCCCCCTACCAAGTTCCCTCTTGATTTCCTGTTGAGTTGAATGTATTTCTACACCAAATACTGTGATTGTACATATGTTCTATCTTTCTTTGACTGGTTTGGATGTGAAATTCAAGTGATACAAGGTTGCCCCACATCTTTTGCCTTCTTTTTAGAGTTTGCTATTCGCATACTCCAATAACGTAAGATAGTAAATTACCATAGCTTTCCTCCCCATTACTTCCCTTCTATATTCCTTTTCCTCTCCTTCGTATTTTCCATTTAAGATAACATAACAAGGTTCAAAGACAACTCCAAAGGACTCATGATGGAGAGAGGTATCTACATTCAGAGAAAGAACTATGGAGTCTGAATGCAGACTGAGGCAAACTGTTTGCTCTCCTTTTTTTTTCTTTTGTTTTATTTCTCTTTTGGTTTTAGTTTTTTTTTTTTTTTTTGGTTTTGTTTCTTCTTTCTCATGATTCATTCCATTGGTCATAATTCTTCTTTACAACTTGACTATTGTAATTAAGTTCAATGTGAAGTTATATGCAGAAGATATATCAGATTCCATGCCATCTTCTGGAGAAAGGGGGGAAAAGGGGAAGAAAATCTGGAACTCAAAATCATGCAGAACTGAGTGTTATAAACTAAAAATAAAAAGTCTTAATTAAAAAAGATAACATAACAAAACCCACTGTATTATTTATATCCTTTTAGGATCCCTAATGAATCCCTAATACCTAAGAAGTTTTGAGGAAATGCTAGTATCATTACCCCCATAAGAAGGTAAACATTTCCATGTTGTATAGTCTTTTCTGCTTATGCACTTGAATTTAATTTTCATTTCTGTTTCTCTTGATTCTGGTGTTTATATTTCAAAGTCTGTACTCTGCTCTGCTATTTTCAACAGGAATTCTTGAAAATTCTCTATTTAATTTAAGGACTCCTTCATCTGAGAATTATACTAAGTTTTGTAGGCTCAGATATTCTTAGTTATAAGTTGGTATCTTTCACTATTTAGAATACTGTTTATGAAGCTCTCCATTACTTTATGATAGCAATTTCCAATTCTGTGTAATTGTGACTGTGGTTTGTTGCTACTTTAAAACTCTAAAATTTCTAGCTTCTTAAAGTATTTTTTTTCCTTAACTTGGAAGCCCTACTTTTTTATTATGGCATTCCTGAGAGTTTGCATTTTGGAGTTCCATTTAGGAGACAAATGGAAGATTCCTTCTCTTTTCATTTTGTCCCTTTGGTCTTAGAGTTCTAGGCAGTTTCCTTCCATGATATCATGATTTTTGTTTTTGGTCATGAATTTCAGGTATTCCAATGCTTCTTAAGTTATTTCTCCTTGACTTGTTTTCCAAGTCAGTTATTTTCACTATGAAATACTTTATATTTTATTCAATTTTTAAGTTTGGTTTAATATTTCTTGTATTCTCATGTTGCCTTAACTTTTATTTAGTCCATTTTAATTTTCAGACAGTCTGTTAATTTGATAAGATTTTGTGCATCTTTTTCCAAGCTCTTAAGTCTCCTTCCAAGTTCTTCATCTGATACTCTTCTTTATCAAATCTTTCTATGTGTGTACCAATTCATTATGTGTATGTATGTGTACATATACACATACATACACACAAACATATATATTTATATATAGATATATGTATGTATATATATATATATATATACACATATGTTATTTACTTAATTTCTGTCAAGAATTCTAGTCAACATGATGTTCAAGTCATGTTTTTCTTTCAGATTTTCATTGTAGATGTTTTGGAATTTTTCTATTTTTTCTGGATTTCTGTCTTGGGTATATCTGTCTCTATAATCACTGTTTATCATTAGTGTATTTTTTTAAAAATAATTTGCTCATTTTCCTAGGCTTACATCTTGAATTGAGATTCATTGCTATGATCAGAGTCTACACACTTCTGGGGGGAATTTTGCTAATTTGTATTGTCCTGGTTTGTATTATCTGGGATTTTAACACTCTATTCTCTGTGTATTTAATTCTATTTATTTCAGGGACAGCAAGAATGTATCAGGCCATGGAACTGCAGATGCTGATCATGCCCTAAGAGATCTGATTGGTGACATAGTCTGATTGCTACTTTCCTATTCTAAGCACTATAGGCTCTTGGCCCCAGTTTTAATCTAAACACTACTGTAGGCTTGCTCCTGATTAGAGTTCCAGTAGACAGTTGCTAACCCCAATCCCTATCAGCTATCTGGAAAACTTTACAGGTTTAGAATGACTGAGCTATAGGTCCAACTTTATCCATAGCCCTTATCCTGACCATTTGCCTATGAGCTATATTATCAATTTTTGGCTAGTAAAGTTAAAGACCCTCAGTAGTTTTTCTTTGGCTTTACTGCTTATCATTTCATATTGTGTTCTTCCTAAATCTTTAGTGGAGTAGATGTCAGCGAAAGCTAAGCTATTTTATTCCTCCTTCTCTGCCTTCTTTATCACTGCTACATTTCAGAACTTTTTTTCCAAATATATTGCAATCTCTCTATCTAACCAACTACTGTGTAATGTGATATTTAAACCAAAAAAACTGTCTGCATCATTCAGTGCTTTGAATCTCTGCCTCTGCCCAACTAGAGTTTAATATCGTGGTGTCCTCTATTTGAGAGTAACCTGACCATTGCAAAGAGTTTAAAGATTTTTTTCTCCTTGTTTCAGAGTATAGTCAGACATGCAAGTTTTAGTGCTTTCATCAACTGCCCCAGATTTCTGCAGCTAGATTGCTAAGATATTCTTATGGGGGCTCCTTCCATTTCTTCCCACCTAAAACAACGCTGCATTCTGTCCCACCTTTGGTCCAACCTGTAAAAACTTTTCTGAAAGTACACATTGGTCCCAACACATTCAGAAATATTTTCCAAACACATTTCCCAAAAGGCCCATATTTAATTTAGGGCAAAAATAACTCTTCTTGTTACATCCATCCCAGATTTCTCCAAACAGCTTTCTGCTCCTCTCTCTTTTTCTCTTTGCTTTTTTTAAACTTATCAGAAAAAGGTGTTCAGAAATACTTCACTTTGTCGACACTTAGAGCAGCAATTTTCTATCTCTCCCATTTCTGGAGCTGTGTGAGTCAGTACCTTTAGAGAATTGACATGATAATTTTATTGCATCCTCCAAGCTGGAAAATGACAGCCTTCCTGGTACCCAGTGTCTCTTACTAGCAGCCATACCCTGTTTCCATATGAGCCCCGAGGTGTGTACCTGGTTGGATTGCTATCTCTCTTTTTGTCTATGTATGTATGTATGTATGTATGTGTATATATATATATATACATACGTATATATATGCATATATATACATATACATATATGTGTGTTTGTCTGTCTGTCTCACCCTATCTCTTTCTCAGTTTCTCTATCTCTGTCTCTCTCCCTATCTCTCTCCCTGTCTCTCTCCTCATCTCTCTCTCTCTCTCTCTCTCTCTCACACACACACACACACACACACACACACATACATGCACAACACACAGAGTCCTATCCTCCTTGCCTTATTTCTAATTGTCCAATGCCATGCAATCTCTAATATTAATTGAGAATGACACTCTATCAAAATCTGCTATAAAGTTCTTTAGTACTTTTGTGGCCAGAATGGCCTTTGTTTTCTTTGAATGACTCAGCTTACCTAATTGACCCTTACGGGGTGCTGGCTGGGGCTTCTCTTCCGGGGCAGGAAGCCCAGGCCATGCCTGGAAGCAGAGAACTTCCTGTGTGATGAGTCATGGGGCAGGCTGAGGGGAGGTGTTGACTCCAGAGCCATGCCCTATTGGGTATTAACCTAGGGGAAGGGGCCAACTCAAGAACCAATCGGCCCTGGTCATTCAGGTGGCACTTGATGATGTCAAAAACTCCATAAGAGGGGAGAGGACAGCTTGAAGAGCCCTCTTTCTTTTTCTGGTTGGTGTGGGAGCAGTGGTAAGCGTGACTCTGGGCCAGCCCTTGCTCTCGGGCCAAGCCCAGATGTTGGTAACTATGAATTGTATTGGGTCTGTCTGTTGATATTTGTAATTTGTTTGTTTTTCAGTTCTGAAGTTCGGGGTGATGGCTTTTTTCCCCTGAACTAAATGAATATTGTCTGTATGCTAACTGAATGCTGGATTAAAATAAGCTGGTCAACCCCTTCACCGTGCTTTCCTTGTTTAAGCAGATAAAAAGAACCTGTGCTTTCCCAGCGTGCCAGCAGCCTCCTGGGTGCTGGCTGTGGGGGGATCTTACACCCCCACAGGAGCTGCCATCCGGATTGTTAAAACAACTTTACAAAAGATTTAATCCACAGGTTGGCAGAGGGGTAAGCCCCTAGGATATTTCTGCCCAAGTTCTACAGAATTGAATGATACAAATATTTATCAAATACCTACTGTGTTCAAAGAAATCTAAGAGGTTCTGGGCATACAAACATGAAATAGGACCCAGTCCTTGTATTCATGGAGCTTAGAATCTATCAAAATCATCAGATAATTAATAAATCAACACACAATTATTAAGCACCTGCTATATACCAGGTAAAAATACTTTGAGTACAAAGGCAAAAGTGAAATAGTCCTTTCTCTTGAGAAGCTTTTATTCCAGTGGTATGTTTGTTGAGGGAGAAGGGATGACAACATGTGCCTTTTAAAATATATTCTTAACATATAAAAAATGAATACAATGTCATTTGGATGATAACTTACTGAATGAAAGTTGTTGTTGTTGTTGCTTTATTAGTCCTTTGTTCTCAAAGAGGACCATGACATCAAGGAGATGATGACAGGGCTTACAATTGACTTGATTTCAGTGAGGAAGGGCTGTGCAAGGTCACCAGCTTCACTTTCATCTCTAGAGCCATCTGACTCCAGTGGCCAGGTATGCATCAGGACAACTGGAGATGGCCCGGGATGCAACACGAGACCCCCGCCCTTTTAGGCTAAGATTTTTTCAGGTTCCCACTTTGAGTGAGGTAAGGCCTATTCAGAGAAGAGGCCTCTTTAAGAAGTGAGTCAAGGGATGGCTTCTTTACTTAAAAAAAAAAACTGGGAAGGGAAGAACCTCAGGGTTTCTGAGCAAAAGAGAAAAAGTTACTATTTACATTCACTCTAATCTAGGGTGGCAGGGACCTGCTGTTGTCCAATCTATGAGCTCCCGAGTGAATTGGGTTTAAGGCTTTGTCTTTCAGAAAGACATCTAACCAGTAAACCCCAAGTTAATGAAGTAGCTTTCAGCCATTAAAATGCACCTTCCTTTGGGCAGAGCACCCTCAGGTGAGAGGAGAGGAGAGAAGTGGAGAGTGGAAGAGAGGACAGGACAGGACAGGACAAGAAAGGATTACTCACAGGTTGTGTTTGTTCTTCCTTTCTGAAGGGTACCATGGCATCAGGGAGATGATGATATGACTCACAGTTGATTTTGATTTGAGAGAGGGAGGGCTCTGCAGGGACACCAGCCTCACTTTCTCCCCCAGAGCCATCTGGCTCCAGTGGCCAGATATTCATCAGGATGACTGAAGATGGCCCAGGATGCAACGGGAGACCCTGGAATGAAAGCAGAGGTCAGCAAAGACTTCACATAGTGGAGCTTGAACTGAGGCTAGAAGAAAAATGGGGATTCTAAGAGACAGTGGTAAGTAGGGAGTATATTCCATTCAATATTAGAAAAGGCTTCCAGAGGTCATTGAACCAAACACTCTGATGTCAGGCAGCTGAAGTAAAAGGCCACGCGCTTGTTGCTCTAAAATCTCTGGAGAAAGGGACTTCACAAACTCATTGATGTTTATTTATTGCCTATGTGATTTTCAGGTCACTGAGTCTCCTTTTGCCTCAATGTCTTTATCTGCAGAGGGAAAGGGTTGTATGTAGTGTTTAGGATCCCTTCTAACTCTAATACTGATTGCATGACCTTATTCTGTTAGTATATTTATTCCCTCATTATTAAGCAAAAAGTTCTCCCACATGTCTAATTTAAACTTTTGTGCTATAAGTTTATTTGTTTGTCCTGTTTGGCTTTCTACAGTCATAGAGAACAAATTAATCACTCATAAAAATAGAATCAAACAAATTAAAAAAGAAACTCTATTGATACATGTGTCAAAAATTAATTTATTATTTAATTTCTAATAAGAGATTACTAATACTAATAGTTCTCTAATTGTAAATCTTATGTCTTCTTACCAGATTATAAACTCCTTATCATTAGGAAAAATCTCACTTTTTTTCTTAAAATTTTCCATCATCCACTAAAGAATCTAGACTAGTTTTGGGCATTTGTTGGTTGATTAAAACACTTGAAACCAGTTGTCATTATCCCTTTTCTCTATGTGAAGTAGATGTCATCTCTATCACAGTTCGGGTAAGTGTAACAACAATGTTACTTGCAGCTGCTGTGGAGGTATAAGGCCAATAACACTAGCATGCTAACACTGCTTTTCTAAAGGAAATCAACTTTAAGGTGTTTAAAATCTCATTTTAATTGAACATACACATATCATTCACTTAGTTCAGGGGAAAAAGTCAGCACCTTGAACTTCAGAGAAAACACAAACAGAAAATACAAGCAGAAATTATATAAACAGAGCAAATACCACAAAGCAGCAGACAGGTCTTCTAAGTATCTGTCCATGGCAATACGTACATAGTTACCAGAGAAAGAAGCACCAATATCTGGGTTTCAAAGCCAGGGGTCTCCTTAACCCCTACGAGTTTTCATCTGACCAAATCACAGGAACACTCTTCCAATGAGTGAGACCCCAAAGCAAAAAGTAACCTCAGAGTGTATATACACTTCTTCAGGTTCAGCCCACAGAGGGCATAACAACTATATGACTTAAACTCATGTGACTTCTCCTTTCTTGTGACTTAAGCAGGTCATCAAAGACTCTTGATTCAGTCGAACACTCGATTTAAACAAAAGCAAGACTTAATCAAAGGTACTTGATTGCCTTAGTGCTGAGAAGAATTCCAAAAGAAAAAAAAAGTCCCACTTTGCTTGATATTACAATCAGGTTGTCCAATCACACAAAATTCCACGTGCTCTGAGACACAGACACAGGGCTTTTGAGAGACCTGTTAGAACCACAAATAACACTAGATGTCACCAAGGCAACCACCTCTGCTATCTATTCCAAAATTTTCTTATAAGGATGGTGAGAACATCAGAGACCATGGTATGAAGTAGCCAATTAAACAAACCTGGAATGTTTAGATTGTTTTACCAAAATAATATTATTATTACTATTGCAATTATTATTATTAATAATAATAATAGTTGCTATTATTATGCAGAGTTGAGGTCAGACATGAGAATTGGCTTTAAAATATGAAGAACTACTATATGGAAGAGAGATTTTTATTTTTTTGATGCTTTGAACCTAAGGACAGGTATCCAGAGGATGAAAACAAATTTCTGTTTGATGAAGGAAAAAACATATCAACTTGGAGCTATCTCCAGATAAAATGCAATGTTTTGGGAGGTGTCGATTTCACTGTCACTGGACCACTTTTGGGAGAATGTTATAGAACAGAGATTCTTAACCTGTTTTGTCTCATGGACATGTTTGTCAGCATGATGAAACCTATGGGCCCCTTCTAATAATAACATTTTTGAATGCATAAAATAAATCACATGGGATTACCATTAGAAATCAAAATAATGATGTACTCTAGGTTAAGAACGTCTGCGAGAGTGGGAATCTTTTTTGACCTGATGATAGAATAAATGACATCTGTGCTTCTTCTCAAGCGAAATAGTTTACTATTCAGTGACCCCAAGGTTGCCATGCTGTCATAGCTATAAAGCTCCATACAGACAACTCTCCCTTGTCAGGTCCCCAACCCCCACCCAAATCTGGCTACAATGTTCATCTGAGGAGTTATTTACAGATGAACACCTAAGAGTGCTGCTGTGCTAGTAAGATTGTTATATAAACTTTCTGCTGAGTAACTGCCCCTAGGCCTACTTTTTCTCTGTTAGGAGGATTTTTTCTTCTTGGTCATTGCACTGGACTGTGGCCCATGCAAGTCACATATCCCATACTTTGTGATCCAAAGAAAACATAGAATCATAGACATGAGATTTCTTGTGTACGTATGTTGTAGAAATGCAGTAGTAGATCTGGAGATGTTTAAGTGACCAGGAATAGTAACTGTTGATGATAATTCCTTTCAGGGAATTCTGGGAGGACTCTGAACTTGCCTGTCATTTCTTCATTTTAGAAGATATCCCAGGGAAGTGATAACCTTCTCACAGTATAGTGAAAGAATAATTAAACATTCTCTGTGGACAATATATTGACTCAGAAAACCACAAGTTAGCATTATCTATGTTGTATTATGTTTTATTTGCTTTTTATTAATCATTTCCCAATCATATTTTAATCTGGTTCTGTTCACATTTGGGAAATTTGCCAGACACCTGTGCAATTGAGCCAGGAATTTAACACCTCTTCTCTACAACATATCTGATCCAGGCTTATCTACCTTTGGTTTGAAGAGCTACATATGGATTTTAACAAACCTAGTTGCTAGAATCCTTGAACTGAGCCATATTTTCATCAGAGTGGGCTTTCTGTCTACTGATGCAAAACCTAATTTACACATACCTTCTCTATGTTATTCTTGTCCATGTTTTTCTTTATATCTCTCATAAAGTGTTTGTCCAAATTGCCAGAAGCCTTCTCATGATAGTAATATATTAATAAGGCATAGAGGAATATTAATGAGAATAAATGCACCACTCAAACTGTTCAACTGATATGTAAAGCACTGATAAGTGTATTTGTTGTTCTCTTTCAAATTACTGAATCACTTTTCTTGTACAAGTTATACTTAATGACAGGCTATACCCACTCACCTTCCCATTGCCCTTCAGGTCACTAGAAAATTTTGCTTCTTCTTAGATAATGATATTCCATGATTTAGAGCTACATCATATAAAGAGAGCAATACTAGATGTTAAAAATAAAGCAAAAACAAACAAAAAACTAGGACTTTTGTGGAAGGGAGAACACTATCAAAAACGAAAACTGTAAATAATTTTTAAGCATGGTCTTGCCTGATCTCTATAAATAATATCAATCATAATGATGATGATGATGATGATGATAAATAAAACAATAACAAAGTAACCTACATGTTTCATGCTTTGATGTTTTCAAAATGCTTTATGAACTTAAAAACTAAGATGTTTCTGTGATCATATCAATTCAGACGTTCCTTCCAATGATGCTGAGCTGCACTTAGACACACTCCCATATCCTGTATGACTCTTGCCCCCGTTATCATAAAAGTTTACTAAAGGGAATCCACCCAACATGCTGGAAACCTTTCTTAGTTTTTTCTCATATGAAAGGAGTACCAGTGGAGTACTCTAACTACCCACCACGCTTTCCTTTCTTTTGCCACATGACCAGCCCGTATCCTCCTGATGTCCTACAATTTCTTAGTGACCTCTTTTACTCCTATTCTTTGGACTCCATCATTAGTTATAGGTTTTAGCTGGCTTATACTCACCATGTGCTTTTTCATTGCTTTCTGGGTTATATATTTTAGGTTTTTTTGGAGGAGATGGTAGTGTTCCATGGCTCACTGCCACATCTTAACCCTGGTAAAATGTTACTAAAAAGATGAACTTTGCCTTTTATGGGAAGTTGGGGGTGGGGGAGTAAATTAAAAAAAAACAACAACAACCTTTACAGTTTCCTGGGCTCTCTCCTTTTTAATTACAGGTCTAGCTCTTTGTCCATCTCTACTATCTGTCTCAGATATACATGCTGGTATGCAAGATTTATAGGGCATCCATTTAGATGCATAGTGTAATTGGGGTAAGAGACATTCTTCATTTTTCTTATTCTTTCCTGTATAGATGGACAAACTACTTTGAATAATTTTAGATCTTTTCCCAAAATATCTGTAATATCTTGTGCCTTGATGCAATAAATACAATACCATCTGCAAACAAGAGAACCTGGAGGATTTTACTATCCATGAAGAATCCCTACCCAGCCTGGATTCTGTACTGGATTTCCACTGTTGAGCAGATTTCCCCATATTTTATGACTTGCCAGATACTTATTATTAAAAAGTCCCTGAACAGTTAATTCTACTTTTACATCTTCAAAGAAATCCCAATAAGTGCTTTACGTGCATTATCTAATTTGGTCTCATTCAATACCAGGTCTAGATTATTATCCATTAAATATATTGTATTCTGTTGTTCTTTGTTTATGCCCCATAATTCATGATCCCATTTCTGGTTTTCTTGGCAAAGTTGATGGAGTGTGTAACAACGTTGCTAGCAGCTACTGTGGCTGTATAAGACCAACAACAAGAGCACACAGAAGGACTTCCAGCACAGGTTCTTTGATCTGCTTTTCTAAGAAAAGCAACTTTAAGGGGTTAACAGTTTCACTTTAATTAAACATACATATACCATTCACTTAGTTCAGAAGGAAAAGCCAGCACCCTGCACTTCAGAGCAAATACAAACAGAAATTACAGAGACCACATAAACAGATTAACATTTCTGTCTAGCCAAATCACAATACTTAGTTACCAGAGAAGCCCCAACATGTGGGTTTTCAAAGCAGGGTGGGGGCGGTGCACAGGGCTGCTTCAAAGGCTTAACCAGAGTCTTGTCACCAACACTATTTCAATAAGTGTGCCCCCAAAGGCAAAACACCAACCTCAGAGCTCTTATACCCTGTTCAGGGCCCTGAGGGCTCAGAGCCTACTTAGCAAAAAGGTAAGGGGGGGGTGGTCTGGGGCCTCATACCTAGTTAGTGAAAGGGTGTGGGGCTGTCTCTAATCGGGCCTCCCTTTGTTGGCCCCAAGTGAGGTCTATTAAGTGGGTGGGAAGAGTCTTTAATCACTGATTGTCATCACAAAGGTGTGGGCCTGCCTCTAATCAGGCCTCCCTTTGTTGGCCCCACTTGAGGCCTATTCAATTGGTGGGAAAGATTTTTCACTTACAGATGGGCCTTACAGAGTGAATTGCTATTTCCTTCTTCAGCTAATTTTACGTATGAGGAAACTGAGGCAAACAAGATTTAGTGACTTGCCCAGGGTCACACAGCTAGTAAGTGTCTGAGGCCAGATTTGAACTAAGGAGTTGTCCTGACACCAGTGTTGGTACTCTGTTCCCTGGGTTACCTAGACACCCATCCATTAAATACAGCCATATTTTTCTGACTTTTTTATCTTCTATTTTCCTCTTGCTTTTTCAATTTCATCAGTAAGCTGACCTCCGTTACCCATTGCTCAAGTTATCTTCAAACCAGGTAGGTGGCAAGTGAATAGAGTGCTGGACCTGGAGTCAGGAAGAACCAAGTTCAAACTCATTCTCAGACAGTTACTGGCTGCTTGACCCTGGGCAGGTCATATAATTTATATTTCCCTTCAGTTTACCCATCTATAAAATGGGAATAATAATATTTACTTCCCAATCTCATTGTGATGACAAAATGAGATAATATGTATAAAGTGCTTTGAAAATTTTAACATACTACATAAATGCTAGCTTTTTAATGTTCCTGGAGCCCCACTTGGGCCCTGGGCACTTTTCTGATATTCCCAGGATAGCACAGCACCCTTCTTTAGCAACCCCATAGACATTCTATCTCCTAAAACAGAGTCAATTGTCCAGCACCCTGCTGGACTATGACCCATTGCTAGATGCATAATAGTTTTGGATTTTGGCCTTTTTTCCTGCCCGGTGAGCATCTAATTTGTTGCTTTATAATGCACTTAGGGAGAGCCAGAGTGTATAAAACAAAATTCTATTCTGTTCTAAAACAGCATTTTAAAAACCTTTATATCTCAGAGGGAGGTTAGAGTTGAATTGAGACCCAAAATAGCACTGGCAAAGTTTCATGAAAAAGGCAATACACATTTATTCTATTTAATATATTTTTAACATAATTCAGGTACATACACTGCTTGTTCAAAGAGAAATTTCTCTGTTTATATTTTTCTTTAGGATTTATTTTTTCATATTATCTGACAGATGAGTCAGGGAGGGAAAGAATAAAGGAGAAGTAAAAGGAAGAGGGAGAAGGCTAAAAGAGTTCTGTTTGCTTCGTATTTTCAAGTCTTCATAGTTGAACTTATTATCTGATACTACCAAGGGAAGGTTAAAGATGAAGAGGAAATAAAGGCAGTGAGTCTGTAACATAAGAGCCCAGAGTAACATCACTGGATATTAGGGCTGGAATGGATCTTGGACACTATTTCTTCCAGCTTCTATATTTTATCTAAAGATTAAGGGCTAGAAACAGGAAATTGATCAATGTCACACAGATTCAATTAGTGGCAAAGACAATAATACTGAAATCTAGTTCAGTGCTCTTACCACACAGAGATAAGTTGCCAATATCCTTGATTCTAAATGACCAGGATGATATGTTTTATAAGAGATTCTGTGTTCATGCGTGTGTATGTATTATTTACTAGATGCTAGTATCCTATAGCTCTCTTCTTATTCTCAGTGAAATTCCTAGTTAAAATGATACAAGAAACAAGAGGACAGAAAGAAAACTTACATGTATATGCAAATGCATATGCATGTTTATATATACATATATATATGGATATGGATGTCCACATTTTTTTGTGTATCTAGACATATACAAAATATATAATACATATTTCCAATTTCTCTCTTGCATCTTTAACTCCATTAATATACCAAACTTTCCCCATAGCTCAAGTCATCTCCAAAATGTGTACTTTGCACTTAATGTGTGTGTATATATATATATATGTATATATATATACACATACATATATATATAATATGTATAAAATACATATATAATAGTACAATATATGTTTGCATGTATACATCGGTAATACAGACATCTCTTTATGTGTATAAATATTATCTGTTGTCTCCCCCTGTAGAATACAAGCTTCTTAAAGTAAATGACTATTTCATTTTTCTCCTCTTTATACCCAGAAACTAACATGTTGTCTGGCATATTCTAAGCACTTAATAAATGTCTGCTGATTTTTATATATGTATATCACACACACAAACACACGTCTCTTACTCTCACTCTCTGTGTGTGAGTATATGTGTATCTGTGTGCGTGTATGTATAAATATATGCCAGACTGTCAGTCATTTTTCAGTTGTGCCTGACTCTTTCTGACCCTATTTGGGGTTTTATTGGCAAAGATACTGGAGTGGTTTTCCATTTCCTTATCCAGATCACTTTACAGATGAGGAAACTGAGGCAAACAGGGTTAAATGACTTGCCAATTTTCATGCAGCCAGTAAGTGTCCAAGGACAGACTTCAACTAAGGAAGATGAGTCTTCCTGATTCCAGGTCTGGCACTCTATCCACTGTGCCACCAACTGCCTTCTCTCCTTCCTTCCCCCACCCTCTCCCTTCCTCCTTTTTTGCCTCAACATAGATAGATAGATGTAAAGATCTAAGATCTCAGCAATGCACACCTTGGAATGTTTTGCAGTGTGCTTTTACCCGTCATGTGCTTTCATTGTCATTTTGATGACCTATACTTTAAAAATATATTATTTGGAGGTAATGTGTTCCATGATTCATAGTCATAAAAAACTGATGGAAAAAATATTGGTGTTGAAAAATGGGTATTTAACAGTAGGGATTTGATTGGGGTCATTGAAAACTCCATGTAGTTTCATAAATGTAACCTCAGTTTGATCTCCTCCCTTTCAGTCAAGGGCCAAGCTAATTGTCCATCTGTATAATGCCTATCTAAGATAATGAATTAACTCATTTGACTAAATAATATTGTCTGCCCTTATGGAATTCAATGTTTTCATGGCCAATTATTTTAAACTACTTGTATCTTACTTTATTCTTTTTGCTTTTTCTTACAAAAGAAAGATCTAATCTCTTATAAACACCATACTTCCAAATGGGTTTGTCTTATGTTCTAAACTAGGGCTGTCTAAACTACAGCCTGCGGGCCACACAAGGCCCACAGTGCGATTTTATGAGGCTTGTCTATGGGTTTTAATTTTCACCAGTGAAAAAATAAAATAATATTTTACATGGAATGCATATTAGATTTTTTAATTCCATCACTAATAATCAATCTCATTGATATTAATTTTCTTTGATGTTTAATTTTCTTTCTTAAGTAGTATTATGAATGGAACATATTGCATGGAATTTTCAATTGATCTGTGAGATGTGTTCCATCTGTACAATGCAGACTAGTCAGTATGCACCTAGCTTTATACTGTTATGTTGTCACTTTCTTGTTTTGTGTTTGCTTTCATGCTTGCAGCCTTTGCCTGTCCTATTGATGATGCACATTCCCCCACTTTCTATTAGTGTACTGTATTTTTTTCTGGGTGCAGCCCTCAAATAATTATTTTATTTTAATGCCACCCTAAAATAATCTAAGATTGGACAGCCCTGTTCTAAACTAATAGGGTATTGACAAAGCAGGAGTCATAGGAATTTTCCATAGGGTTGCCCATTTGAGGGAAATCACAGTTTTCCTGATCCACATATCTAATCTGGATATACAACAAGCACTTAGGGTGTTGCTATTCTATGTTGAGCTTACGCAACAGTCCATGACTTGAATGTGATTTCCACCAATCCCCCTGGAAGGCTCCATCAAAGTCTAATCAACTTCATTGTTAGAACTTTTCCCTGATATTTAAAATAAATTTTTCATTTCCCTTTTCTATCCTCTAATTCCCGTTTATATTTCCTTGGGGCAACCTTAAAAGAATTTCTCCTTCTGTACTTACACCTTTCAAATATTTATGCCACTATCTTGTCCCTCCTCAGTTATTTTCCATCTATGCATCCAGTACTTAGTTCTTTTAATCTTTTCTCATAAATCAATCCCTCTAGCCCTTTAATCATGTTCCCTGATGTTCTTTGAATCTCTTCCAATTTCTTGACAGCTTTCTCGTGTAGAGATGCCCAGAACTGTTTACAGTATTCTAGGTGCTGCCTGATCAGCATCACACTGTGAATTGCTCTCCCCTCAATTGTTCATGACAGCCAGCCTCTGGGCTCATAGCTTCAGACACTCACTGGCGCCTTGGTCTGCCATGTTAGCTTGTGATTGCACTTCGGGTTGCTTTCTTGTCATTCATCCTAGTGTGCTTTTTAGATTTAGAGGTCTCCAAAGTGTCATTTTCCTACTGAAGCTGTCATTATAGATTCTGAATCTCCAGTGTGACAGTGACAAAGCACTGAATTTAGAATCAGAATTCCTGGCTTTGCATCCTGAATTGATCACCAAATAGCAGAGTCACTTTGGAAGTCACTTCCCTTCCCTAGATCTCAGCTTTCTCCACTATATGATGAGAATATTGGATTATATGACCTGGACTCTTCTTTATTAAATAATAAACAATTTTAAACTCTAGGAAACCAGCGACTGGTGTTCTTTTTAAACGCCCCTCCTCCCACCTGTCAAGTCAAGGGAAGAAGGTCCATTAATGCTAACCAATGAGTATCCTGTCCCACTCCATAGTGACATCCAAGATGATACGCTAAACACAGACTAGGGCAGGCCTACACAACTTGCTATTTTTAAAGCAGTGCAAACAGTGCTGGGCAAGCAATTATGACTGGAGGGAGGTAATTCAACCCAGTTATGAAAGTGAGAGTTACAAATATCTGAAGTATATCACTCATCATCAAGAAGAGAGAGGCATTCTACAAGGGGAAAGGAGGAGGAAAGGATACCAAGATGAAAGAATGGAAAGGCTGCTACAGTTGAAGTCAAAAGACCTTACTTTAAGGCCCAGTTTCAGATACCTCCTTGCTTTGTGCCTCATGGCTAGCCAAGTCACCTCTCTAGGTCACAGTTTCTTGCTATATAAGATGAGGCTGAGAATCTTTGCACTGTCTACCACAACAGGAGGTGGAGAAAAAAGGATTCTGTACATCATCAAATGCTACCCACGTATAAGGTTTTTTTGTTTGTTTGTTTTTCAGTCAGAATTATGGATTCATTAGTCAGATTTTAAGCAAGCAGATTGGGCTAAAATAATCAAGGAAGAAGAAAATAAATACCTTCCAGGGTTTAGAGAGCAGCCACAAGGTGTGGTGAACAGAGTACTGGGTTTGAAATCAGAAAGACTCATTTTCAGGAGTTCAAAACTAGCCTCAGACACTAACTAGCTGTGTGACTCTGGGCAAATCACCTCACTCTGTTTGCCTCAGTTTCTCATCTATAAAACGAGCTGTGGTAGGAAATGGCAATCCCACTCCAATATCTTTGCCAAGGAAATCACAAAATGGACCCCATATCATTTGTTCTCAGATGCTTTCCTGAGTTAAGACTCTATGTTCTAAGGTGTCTTCTAACTCAAAAAAAATTGGTGGCTCTGCATGTGGCTACTGTCTTGTAGACTACTGATATCATATCATTGGCATACTTGATGTAGCTTGCCAAACTTTATTTTATAGAGTATAATTTATTCTGGAAAAGCATATCAGTCTTGTGTGAAGTAGTAGGATGCTTATAAATCAGGTTTCAACTGATGACTTCTGTTAGTTCACAGCTACTTTACAATTCCTTCGTACAATCATATTGACTGTGGAATCATCTCCTTGATAATCCTACAACTCCCACAATTGCTGAGCAATGTGATTGGCTACTTATTGTATAAGTTTTATGCTGTATTCTATAACAGATTTGTTTTTCATTTAAGGATGCTGACCAGAGCCCACAAGAAAATAACTTTTTGATTTCCGATAGACTGAGGAATGCAACAGGGAAAGCACTAAGAGTCAGGACAAGATAAATAAATGAGTCTTAATCAAAAGGGAAGATAGGGTTTAACACTCTGTAAACAAATCTCCTATGTCAGCTTAGGGAATTAGTTTTGTTTGTTTTTTGTTTGTGTTTTGTTTTGTCTTCTTTTGCTTTGTTTTGGTTCTCTGGAGAGGGAATATAAAAGCTTGCAAGCTTTGATGGCAAATGCACTGGCCTGGGGGATCAGGAAGCTGGGGATTTTCTCTCTTCTCTTCCATTAACCAGCATAATAACAATGTCAAGCTAATCATCATCTCTAGGCTTATATTTTTAATTAGCAACATTAAGACAGGTTAAGATTACCTTTAGATCTTTCATCCTATTTTTAAGGATTTATTAGTATCTTCAATATGAACTGTTTATAGGAGCAGTAGAATCATAGACCATTTAAGCAGCAAAGAACTTCTGAGACCCTAAATCTTCACTTCAGAAGTGGGCTTAGTGGCCAAGTTAGGATTGTTTTCACCGCATTTTAGTGTCTCCAAAAGTTATGATGTGTCTGTTATAGAGTCCTCCTCCAACAAACGCAAACACACACACACACACACACACACACACACACACACACACACATGGAAATAGCCTTAATCTAAATAAAGGTTTATATTGGACTACTTATGTAAGAATTTATGTCAACTATCAGTCAAATAACATATTAATACAATAGACCACCACTGCAGAAACATATGGAATAACTATTTATGATGATTTTAAATTAATTAGCCAATCATGTGCTTGGATGCATAGGAATTCCTCTGATGACCTTTGGAATTTATTCTATCATGGAGAAAAATTATGTTGCTATAATCCCCATATTTTTTTTTAGCACATCCCTGTGGGAAGAGAGAAATAAGGATTAAATTCTAAATGGATACATGACTAATATATAAAATATCATTACATAAACAAGTTTATGGAGCAAGGAAGAAATTAACTTTCAGATCTACAAATCAGTTCATAACCAGAAAAGGAATAGAAAAGATGACAGAAATAAAATGGGCAACTTTGATCAAACAAAATTTAAAACAGTTTTGCACAAGAGACACAAATGTAGATAAGCGTAGAAGGGGAAAAATTAATGAAGGAACATTTTTGTGGCAAGTTTCTCTGATAAAGATATATACATATATAATACAAATATAAATACGAGGTATGTGTATATATGTATATATTATATGTAGATATATTTAATTATATATGCACATATACATATTACATTATACCCATTTACATAATATATACACATATAATTTTGGCTCTCTTCATTATATTTGTGTTTATAAAGGTATATGTAAGTGTGTGTATATATGTATATATGTGTATGTATATGTATACACATATACATATGAGGTATTGCTATATATGAATTGTTCATATACACACACTTCATATATGTACACACACCATATATGTGTATATATATACACATACACACATATACATGTTTATGAGGTGAGCCAAAATTAAGTATGTACATGTAATGTAACACGTAATTGCATGTATATGATTAAAACACATGCACAAGTGTCATCTCCCAAGTAGAAAATGCTCAGGAAAGAAATCTAAGCTACCAAAAGTCATACAAGATACTCAAAATAGTAATTAAAGAAATGCAAATTAAACATCTCTGAGTTTTTACTTCATAGTCATTAGATTGGAAAAGTTAATCAAAAAAAAAAGGAGAAAGAAAATGATGACTGTTGGAGGGTCTTCAGGGAAAAGTCACATTCATTCACTGTGGTGGAACTTTGAATTTGGTCCAGTCATTCTGGAAAGCAATTTGGACTTATGTTCCAAAATTTCCTAGTGTTCCTAACCTTTGACCCATATTTCAAAAAAAAATATTTAGAGTTTATAAGGATCCATTTCTCAAGAAATACTTAGAGCATCTCTTTTTCTACCAGCAAAAAAAAGGCTAAACAAATTATAGCACATTAATATAATGGGATACTGTTGTGCCATAAGACATGACGAAAGAGAAATTTTCAGAGAAACTTGTGAAAACTCATCTGAAATGATTCAGAGTGAAGTAAGCAATACTTAGAGAATAAGTTATATGATCAGAGCACCCTTGTTGAAATGAACAACAGTGAATGACTAGAATTCCAGTCAATGTAATGATCAACCATGACTATAGAGGATCAATGATGAAAAAAATATAGTGATGGACTCAAGATTCAGAAGGAGACATATATTTTTTTTAAATAGCCAATATGGGAATTTGTTTTGTTTGACCCCACATAAATATTTTAGTTTTCTTTTCAATTTTTAATGAAAACAAGTCCGTGCTAATTGAAAAGAATGAAATTATTAAAAATTGAATTAGTTCTTTTTAGTGTGGCATACTAAAATGCTGAAGAATATTGAGCTTTCAGTCCATTCAATACTCTAGATAAAATAGTAACTAGCCAATCATCCATTGTTGTGGTTGTGAAACTGACTTTTTTTAAAACATAAGTGAAAAACTTGAAATTGATCGCTTGTACATTTTATCTTTGGATTCATTCAGATATTCACAAGTTCTTTTTGAACAGTGTGACAGTCACAACAAATGTATACTCTTGGCTGCAAATGTGATGATGGTGCTGTTTATGTCTTTGTCTAGATAATAAAACATCATATGACTAAGCACTGATACCTTGGCCACACCGTCACAGATCTCCTTCAATGTTGACATAAAATCATCAGTGAGGACTATATGGATAGAGCCATTCACCTTGTTCAGAATTCACCTACTTATTGGACAACCATGAATATATTTATCCATCTCCCCTACAGGAATAACATTAGAAAATTTTGCAAATAATTTGATAAAATCTAGAGGCTATAATGGCATAACTTTCCCAATTTTTCACTAGGATATCTACCTTTTGCCTTTCTTTCCCAGCTCCCTATTCTCCCTTCAGAGTCAAGGCCATTCTTTGGAATAAAGTTATGCCTTTCCTAGCTTATACAAGCTATTCAAAAAAAACTTTTCATTTAGATCTTTCATTTTATGTCACTTTTTAGTTTTTCTTTTTTTCCTATTCTTTGTTTAAATATTTTTTTTTATAAATTTTGGGTTCAAATTCTCTCTCTCCCTACTCCCTCATCTGCCCATTGAAAAGGTAAGCAATATGACATCAGTTATACATATAAAGTAATTCAAAACTTATTTCCATATTAGCCATGTCTCACACAAAAAGACAAAAAATATAAAGAAAGTGAAAAAAATATACTTCAATCTTCATTCAGAGTTCATCAGATCTCTGGAGGTACATGGCATTTTTCACCATGGGTCATGTGGACTTGTTTTACATTATTGCATTGTTCACAGTAGAAAAATCTTTCACATTTGATCATTGCTACAGTACAAATATTACTTTGTATAATATAATATTTCCTGATTCTGTTCACTTTATATTGCATCAGTTCATATAAGTCTTCCTAGGGTAATTTTCCTGAAACTAACTTGCTAATCATTTTTTTTTCTTTTTTGAGATTTCATTTTCCCCATTATATGTTGAAAAACAATTTTACCACTTAAAAAATGAGCTTCAAACTCTCTCCCCTCTCCCTACTGACACCTCTCATTGAGAAGACAGATTTTTTTTTTTAGTACATGATGAATATGCTGCATCCCTTAAGTTTTGGTTTGTTATCTCATTGTTGTCATTCTCTTTAATCAAATTACTGATTATTTCTATGATTTGTTCTTTGATCCACTCATTCTTTAGGATTAGATTATTTAGTTTCTAATTAATTTTAATCTATTTTCATGTCCCTTCACTAATGTCATTTTTATTGCACTATGATCTTGAAATGAGTGCATGTAATATTTCTTTACTGCATTTGTTTGTAAGGTTTTTATGCTCCAATACTTGGTTAATTTTTGCATAAGTGCCACATGTTGCTGAGAAAAAGTATATTCCATTCAATTTTCTTCAGACAACTATCAAATCTACCTTTTCAAAAATTCTATTCATTTCTTTAACATCTTTCTGAGTTATTTTATGGTTAGAATTATCCAGCTTTAATAGGGCAATGTTGAAATCTCCCACTCATAGTTTTACTGTCTATTTCCTTCTGTAACTCATTTAACTTTTCCTTTAAGAATTTGGATGCAATGTCATTTGGTGTATATGTTTAATATTTATATTACTTCATGGTTTTTGGTGCCTTGTAGCAAAATATAATTTCCCTGCTTATGTATTTTAGTTGGGTCTATTTTTGATTTTGTTTTATCTGAGATCATGATTGTTACCCTTTTTTACTTCAGCTGAAGCATAATATATTCTTCTCTAACACCTTATTTTAACTCTTTCTGTGTCTCTGTTTCAAGTACGTTTCTAGTAAATAACATACTATGGACTCTGGTTTCTAATCCATTCTGCTATCTGCTTCTATTTTATGGGTGAATTATTCCCACTGACATTTAGAGTTATTATTACTAACTGTGCATTTCTCTCCATCCTACTTTCTTCTGTTTTATCCTTTCCTATCCTTTTTTAGCCCAATCTCTACTCAAAAGTTTGTTTTGTTTCTGACTATTTTCTCTCCTAATCTGGTCTCTCTTTTATCACCCCATTCCCCTTTCCTGTAATCCTCTTCCCTTCCTACTTTGCTGTTGGGTAAGTTATATAGATACGTATATGTGTATGAAATCTTACCTAACAGGAAAGATATATGCATGCATATATGCATGAATGTGTGTGTGTATATGTGTGCATTTCCCTATTTAAGCCAATGTAGTTGTGAATGAGGTTCAAGCAGTGCCTGCCTCCTCCACTATTTTCCCCTCTGCTATGAAAGGTCTTCCTTGCATGCCTCTTTTATTTGAGATAATTTCCCCCATTTTTCTCACATTCCTTCTTTCTCCCAGTACATCCCCTTTTCTCACCCATTCATTTTCTTTAGATCATCCTAACATAATTTACTCATTTCTATTCCATATTTCTATGTGCCCTAATAATCTCTAACTGCCCTAATAATGATAAAGTTCTTAGAACTTACATGTGTCATCTTTTCACATAGAAATATAAGGAATTTGTCATTATTGAATTCCTTATGTTTTCTCTTTCATGTTTATTTGTTATGTTTCTCTTAAGCCTTATACTTGACAGTCAAATTTTCTATTCATCTCCTTTTTTATTAGAATTGTTAAAATTCTTCTATTTAATTAAATGTTAATTCCCTCCGAAAATTTTTCTGATTAGGTTATTATTTATTGTAATCCTAACTCCATTACAGTACTGGAATGTCATAATGCAAGCCTTCCACTCCTTTAACATGACACCTGCTAAATCTTGTGTGATTCGGACTGTGGCTCCATAATAATTCAATTGTTTCTTTCTGGCTTCTTGCATGGGAGTTCTGAAATTTGGCCATAATATTCCTCAGAATTTTCATTTTGTCAACTTTTTCAGGAGATGACAGGTAGATTCTTTAAATTTCTGTTTTACCTTCTGGGTCTAGAATACCAGGGAAGTTTTCCTTGAAAATTTCTTGAAAGTAGTCTTCTAAGCTCTTTCTTTGATCATGGCTATCACACAATCCAATTATTCTTAAATTCATTCTTCTTGGTCTATTTTCCAGCTTAGTTATTTTTCCCATCATATATTTCACAATTTCTTTTCTTTTTTTTATTTATTGACTTTGTTTTATTTTTTCTTCTTCTCCCATGATGTCATTAGCCTTCAATTGCTCAATTTTAATTTTTAATGCATTATTTTCTTCAATGAGCTTTTGTACCTCTTTTTTTTTCCATTTGGCCCATTGTGCTTTTGAAGAAGTTATTTTAATAGTGAAATTTCATACCTCTTTTACCATTTGACCATTCAGTTTTTAAGGTGTTATTTTCATCAGTATTTTGGGCATCCTCTTTTGCCAAGCTTTAAAATTTTTTTTGATAATTTTCTTGAGTCACTCTCATTTCTTTCCCCAATTTTCCCTCTATCACTTTTATTGGATTATTAAAATGATTTTATCTCTTCACGGAATTATTGTTCTCCTTGCGTTGAAGTCACATTTATCTTTCAGGCTTTGCTTGTAGCTATTAGGACATTGTTGTCTTTTCTGAGTTTGTGTCATTGTCTTCTCTTTCACCATATTAATTTTTTTACATTTATATAGTAACTATATATGTATGTGTATATATATATATATACACATACATATATATGTATGTGTGTACATATATATATATACATACATATGTTCTCTTTTTTGTTTTTGTGCTCATTTTCCAGCCTATTTCTAGAGTTTGGATGTTGCCTTAAAATTGAGCTGTGTTCCCAAGCTATAGGGATGTGGGGCAACTGTCCCTAGCTTCAGGCATTCTTGCACTGGTTTTTCAGAACTAGTTCTAAGGTTTGGGATGTTTTCAGCATTTTCATCATGTGTGATTGTTTCCATGGTGTGTGATTTGGGGAGATGTTTGATCCCTCCTCCATTGTACTCAGAAATGGTACTATTCCTCAGGGCTCCTGCTGTTTTGGAACAGGAAGCAATACTACTCCTCAGGCTCCCTGCTCCCTTGGACTGAAAGCAATACTGTTCCTCAGGGGTCCTACTCTCTTAGATAGCAAATGCTTACCTCTGCCCTAGAACTGTGATCTGGAAATGGGTATGGTCAATATAGTTGCCTAATAACACTCTGTCATACACCAACTGCCAGCACAGGAGTCTCTTGTAGTCTCTTTTTGACCAGTTTCTCTATCCCATTTCTGTCTCTGTTTTAAGAGTTTCTGAAGTTGTTGCTGCTGCTGTCACAACCTCAAAGTCCCATCATCAGTGTGGCTGACACATGGGCTCTGGGGCAGCCTCCAAAGCAATGTCACAGACCTCTCCTTCTAACCTCCTAATTTGTCCTGGGTGGAAAAAATTTTCACTTGGCACTATAGCTATTGAATTCTCTTTGGGGCATTATGCTAAGTTGCTTGGAGGAAAATGCTGAGAGAGCTGGGCTGCTTCCTCTTCTCTGCCATCATTGTTCTACCCCTAGAAGGCTTTTATCTCACTTTCAATTCTACATATATATACCTCTCTCCTATGCTATTCAATATTTATGCTTTGTCACAAAAAAATTTAAAAAAGGAAAAAAGTACACTTAAATCAACCAACCAATACACTAATTGCATGTTATAGTTTATTCCTTATCTATAATCCTGCAAAACAACAAAAAAAGATGGAGATGCTTTCTCTCAATCTTCTACTTGTTTGCCCATACTTTGCTCTTTTTTATTCATTATATATTAAGGTGCAGTGATATCCTATTCTTTCTTCTTTGCCCTAATGTAGGAAATGTGTCTAATAGTGGGATCTCTGGAGAAAGATATCTTAAGATAAGGATATCTTGTGTTTTATTATTTTTTCATAGCTTTAAATTGTTTTCCAGAATGGTTTTATCAATTCATAGCTCCACCAAAAGTATAGCAGTACACCTATCTTTTCAAATCCCTTCAACAATGAATATTCATATTTAAGTCATCTTTACCAATTTTCTAAATAAAGAATAAAACCACAGGTTAGCATTAATTTCCCTATGTACAATTAGTTGTTAATTGAAACAATCTATGTTGGATTAAATTAGGTTACAATTTGTCCTTGGCAACTTTTGAGAACTTTTCTTATCCTTTTATCACTTCTATTGAGAATGGATCTTAGACTTATATTTTTGCTAACTCCCCAAACATTGAGGATATAAGATCTTAATTTGAGATATTTGATTCAAGGATTTTTTTTCCAAATCAATATGTTCCCTTCTCACCCTTTGCTCCATTAATTTTGTTTGTTCAATAACTTTGAAATTTCCTTCCTTTATTTCATACTGATGCTTCTTAATGTTTATGACTGCCCATTTTCTTTCCTCCTTTTCTTTTCTTTTACTATTCACTTTCATGATGATTTTCACCATCCATGCTTCATCCTTAATTTTTAACTAGAGATGTCGACTTGATTCTAGTCCTCTCTCTAGTATTAAACAACTCTATGACCTTTCAATAAATTACTCTCTCTCTCTCTCAAAAAATGAAAAATTTTAGAACTGGGAGAGATTTCAGAGATCATCTAGTCCAAATTTTTCATTTGTGAAGAGGAAAACTGATGCCTAGAGTACTGAAATAACTTGCTTAATGTCAAATGGTGATCTCAAGGGGGCGGAGCCAAGATGGAACCTAGAAAGCAGGGAAGTGCCTAAAGCTGTCCCCCAGGACCCTCCAAGCACCTACAAAAAAATGGCTCTGAACAAATTCTGGAACTGCAGAACACACAAAATAGAAGAGGGAAGCACAACTCCAGCCCAGGACACCCTGGATTGTCACTGGTAAGGTCTATCGAATGGATCTGGGAGTGGAGTGGAGCAGAGCCCAGCATGGGCTGCGCCCAGACCAATCAGACCAGGAGCCAGGTGGAACAGGCCCTAGTGCCCTGAATCAGTGAGCTGTGGCAGGTACCATATTCCTCAACCCACAAATACCAAAGACAACAGAGAAAGTTAGTGGGAAAACACTGCAGGGACAGAGTGAAAGTAGTTTGTCGTTCAGTCACCACCCTGGAAGCAGTGGAGGTGGTGCGGCTACAGAACTACAGATGCAGTTGTTTCTGGCCCCAGACCTACTTGGTGGAAGGAATTAAGTGGCAGATCCCAGCAGGAGTGCAGAGCCTGCTCAGATCTGAATTGTGGTCATCTGGGTTGGCGGTTCTTGGGGGAGGAGTAGCACTGGTGTGGCAGAGCTTGCTCTGAAAACAACAGCACAGCCCCTCAACCTTGGGACAAAGTACTCTATACTCTACAAGCAGTCATACCCCAACGAAAAACTCAAGGGTCAAGTAGTTGGCTGGGAATATGGCCAGGCAGTGAAAATGGACTCAGATTCAGACTCAGACTTTGGAATCTTTTTTGGGTGACAAAGAAGACCGAAACATACAGCCAGAAGAAGTCAACAAAGTCAAAGAGCCTACATCAAAAGCCTCCAAGAAAAACATGAACTGGTCTCAGGCCATGGAAGAACTCAAAAAGATTTGGAAAAGCAAGTTAGAGAACTAGAGAAAAAAGTGGGAAAAGAAATGAGAGGGATGCAGGAAAACTATGAAAAATAAATCAATGACTTGCTAAAGGAGACCCAAAAAAATAATGAAGAAAATAACACCTTAAAAAATAGACTAACTCAAATGGCAAAAGAGCTCCAAAAAGCCAATGAGGAGAAGAAGGCCTTGAAAGGCATAATTAGCCAAATGGAAAAGGAGGTCCAAAAGACCACTGAAGAAAATACCACCTTAAAAATTAGATTGAAGCAAGTGGAAGCTAGTGACTTTGCGAGAAATCAAGATATTATAAAATAGAACCAAAGGCATAAAATTGGAAGACAGTGTGAAATATCTCATTAGAAAAACCACTTACCTGGAAAATAGATCCAGGGGAGATGATATGAAAATTATTGGACTACCTGAAAGCCATGATCCAAAAAAGAACCTAGATATCATCTATCAAGATATTATCAATGAGAACTGCCCTGATATTCTAGAGCCAGAGGGTAAAATAGAAATTGAAAGAATCTACCAGTCACCTCCTGAAAAAGATCCCCCAAAAAAGACTCCTCGGAACATTGTTGCCAAATTCCAGAGCTCCCAGATCAAGGAGAAAATACTGCAAGCAGCCATAAAGAAACAATTTGAATATTGTGGAAACACAATCAGGATAACAAAGGATCTAGCAGCTTCTACATTAAGGGATTGAAGGGCTTGGAATATGATATTCTGGAGGTCAATGGAGATAGGATTGAAACCAAGAATCACCTACCCAGCAAAACTGAGTATCATGCTCCAAGGCAAAATATGGATTTTCAACAAAATAGAGAACTTTCAAGCTTTCTCAGTGAAAAGACCAGAGGTGAATAGAAAATCTGACTTTCAAACACAAGAATCAAGAGAAGCATGAAAAGGTAAACAAGAAAGAAAAATCTTAAGGGACTTACTAAAGTTGAACTGTTTTGTTTACATTCCTCCATGGAAAGATGATGTCTATAATTTGTGAGACCTCAGTATTAGGGTAGCTGAAGGGAATATACATATATAGAGAGACAGAGGGCCCAGGGTGAGTTGAATATGAAGGGATGATATCTAAAAAAATCAAATTAGGGGATGAGAGAGGAATATGTTGAGAAAGGGAGAAAGGGAGAGATAGAATGGGTTAAATTATCTCACACAGAAGTGGCAAGAAAAAGCAATTCTGTAAAAAGGGAAGAGGGGGCAGGTAACAGGGAATGAGTGAATCTTGCTCTCATCAGATTTGACTTGAGGAGGGAATAACATACATACTCAATTTGGTATCTTACCCCACAGGACAGAAGGAGGAAGGAGATAAAAGGGGGGGGGGAATGATAGAAGGGAGGGCAGATAGGGGGAGGAGATAATCAAAAGCAAAAACTTTCAAAAAGGGACAGGCTCAAGGGGAAAAAATTGAACAAAGGGGGATAGGTTAGGAAGGAGCAAAATATAGTTAGTCTTTCACAACATGAGTACTGTGGAAGGATTTTACATAGTGATACACATGTGGCTTATGTTGAATTGCTTGCCTTCTTAGGGAGGGTGGGTGGGGAGAGAAGAGGGGAGAGAATTTGGAACTCAAAGTTTTAAAAGCAGATGTTCAAAAAAAAAGTTTTTGCATGCAACTAGCAAAAAAGATATACAGTCAATGGGGCATAGAAATGTATCTTGCCCTAGAAGAAAAGGAAAGAGGGATGGGGGGAGTGCAGTGACAGAAGGGAGGGATGACTGGGAAATTGGGTAATCAAAATGTATGTCATCTTTTAGTGGGGAGAGGGTAGAAATGGGGAAAAAATTTATAATTCAATGTTTTTTGAAAATCAATGCTGAAAACTAAAAATATTAAATAAATAAATAAATTTAGGGAAAAAATGGTGATCTAATACCTATAGCTATCTTTTTCACCAGATATAAAATGAAGAACAGAGGATCATATATTTGGAAATGTGGAAGACAATATTGACTGTAATATCTCCTTGAAAAAAAAGCAATGTTTGAAACACAGAATTCCAGATTTGGAAGAGAACTTTCATCTACTTTCTACTCCAATTTATTTCCAAAAAAGAAGCTCCATCATAACAAACCATCAAAATGATCATTCATCTTTTGTTTTAGGAGCTCCAAACTAGGCAACTCACTCTAGCCTTTCAATTTTTAGATAGCTCTAATTGTTCAGAAGTTCCCCCTAACATCAGGTCAAAATGAGCTTCTTTAGACTTTCTTCCTTTTATATCTAGTCCTACCTAATGGAGCCACAGAAAGGAATCTAGTTCCTAGTTTGCATGACAAACCTTCAAATACTTGAAAACAATGATCATACCCTCCCACCACCATCACCCCCAAGATCCCTCCTAGTTTTCTAGGCTAAGCAACCTCACTTCTTTCAACTGATCCTTATATGGCATGGAAAAAACCCTTCACCATCCTGGTTGTCTTCCTCTAGATGTAAGATATGAGAATGTAAAAGCATGATACAAATATAGCCTTCAACATTTCAGTGGATCCATGTTTTTCCATGTTCTTTCTCATTGTAAGTTTTCTAACTTTTCTCAAAATTGCCTTAACTTTGTACATAATTTATGCATCCAATGATCACCTATAGCTCCAAGACTCTGTAGCATACACAGTGGCAATACCCCAGTAAAACTTTCTCAGTAGACAGGCTAAACCAGGTACAGCATAACCAATAAGCCTTAAACATGTCAGTGACTTAGTGGGGTGTCTAGCCAGAGCATCTCATCCCTGGTGGAATGGGTGAATGAGAACAATTTGTTCTAATAGCCACAAAAGTGGCTTAAGCAGGCACTGTGGAGCACTTAGCGCTTGGTCACACACCAAAAATACTAAAGTCATCCACTGCATCCTGGGCTATTACCAGTCTTCTTTACTTGTGTCTTACCACTGGACTTTGAAGACTCTGGAAGAGAGAATGAGACCACTGACTTTGTGCAACTCTGTCTTACTTAAATCCAATTCACCCCATGATGTCACTGGTCCTCTTTGAAAATGGAAGAACAACAACATGCCCCACCACAACCCAGACTCCCTTTTTCCCCCATTGTATACAGTATGGTCCTCATGATGCAATACATCTGTATCGTGTCTACACTAAAATCCTGCCTTTGTATTTATTAACAGTATGTAATAAGGGAAGTCAACATCTCTAAGCCTCAGTTTCCCTTTGTGCAAATAATAATAGCTAACATTTCTATAACCCCTTAAATTTTGTGAAGCTCTTTACAAATATTTCATTATTTTTTACTTGCAATAACTTTGGGAGATAAGTGCTATTATTCCACCAATTTTATAGAAGAGGAAGCGAATGCGGACAGAATTCAAGTCACTTTCCCAGAGACACAAAGCTAGTAAGTATCTGATGTCATATTTAAAATCAAATTAAAATGAAGAATTTGGACTAGGGGACTCCTAAGGACAATTCCAACTCCAAAAACATAACCCTGTATGACAATTTTTTTCATTTCTTTTATAAACAAAGCACAATATTTTCCATATAGTAGGTGTTGGATAGATACCTACTGAGGTGAATAGTTGTCAAATGTCCTCAGTGTGAAGCTTCCTTGTGTATACAGATAACAAGCCCTCAATAGTTTCACATACTGTAGAACTAATTTTTATGTCTTTTTCTGTAAATCCATTCTAGATTCTGCCTATCCAAAATCTTTTAGGCTTTTGTTTGTTTTAATACCTAATAGGCACTAAAAAAGCACTTAACCTGTCTATCTATTATCCCAAGATCTCACTAAATGACCTATGTATCTGAACTAGCTTCTTTTCTGCCTATGTTTGTGCTTAGTGATAACTTTTCATTCACTTCTCATAGGCAAGCAATTGTTAGTAGTATGCTAATTCTTCATTCTTTCCATTTCCTTGTGAGTCTCATACAATTGAAATTTTTCTGAAGTCAATGCAAAATATTCATTAGACACTTCTTATATAAGGTAACAAGATAGTAGTGGAAGGGGCACTGAACCTAGACTCCAGAAAAATTGTGATTTCATCTGACCTTAGACACTTACTAGGTTTCTGACTGTCTGCAATTCACCTAATTTCTACCTACATCAGGTTCTTCAACTATAAAGTCGGAGATAATAAGAACATAAAACTCCTAGAATGGTTGTGAGGATCAAGCAAGATAATGTTTGTAAATATTTTTAAACAAATATTTATGTATTTATTTATTTATTCATCTAATTATTTATCTATTTATTTATTCACTTATTCATTTATCTGTTTGTTTACTTGTGTATTTGTTTATTTGTTGTTCTTTAGTTTTTACCATTCACTTCTGTAAGATTTTGAGTTTCATATTTTTCCCCATCTCTCCCCTCTGTCTATCTCAAGAAGCTGTGAAATTTGGTATAAGCTCTTACGCATACATTCATAATAAACTTATTTTCACATTAGTCATGTTGTGAAAGAAGAATTAGAAATAATGGGACAAATTAAGAGAAAGAAGAAACAAACCAAAAAAAGAGAGAAAGAGAGTAAATAACATATTTCTACCTATATTCAGACTCTGAATTTCTTTCTCTGGATGTAGATAGCATTTTCCATCATGACTCTTTTGGCGTCCTCTTAGATCCTTGCTGAAAAGAGCTAAGTCTAACAAAGTTAGTCATTGCACAATGTGGATGTAACTGTGTACAACATTATAATAGTAATTAAGGGGGGACTTTTTGTTGTTGACCTTTAATGATTCTGGCCTTTGTTTGAATGGGGCAGATAAAGTGGGTTGTTTTGGTATTTCTCAGCACTGAGACAATTGGGAGCCATTGATTTGTATCTGATGTGATATTGGGGGTGGGGAACTTCTCCACGCCCAGCCTGGGTGAGATTAGGGCCCTCTGGGCCCTGAACAGGATATATAAGTGCAGAGGTTAGTGTTCTCTCTTGGAGTTCTGAGCCACAGCAGGAGAGGTGCGTGACTCTGGGCCACTTGGTATAATGAGCTCCCCAGCTGTACACCCAGATGTTGAATTGTATTTGGTCTGCAATTCAGGGTGCTGGTTTTTTCCCCTGAACTAAGCAAATGATATTTGTGTGCTGGATTAAAGTAAGAGTGTTAACCCCTTAATGTTGCTTTCCTTAAGTAAAGCAGATCAAAAGGACCTATGTTGACAGCTTTCTGGGTGCTGGTTGTTGGTGGATCTTACACCCCCACAGAAGCTGCTAGATGGATTGTTGATACAAATATTCTCCTAGTTCTCCTCACCCTACTCAGTATCAGTTCATATTAAGTCTTTCCAGGTTTTTCTGAAGTCTGTCCATCATTTCTTATAGCACAATAGTATTCCATTACATTCATATACCACAACTTGTTTAGTCATTCTCTTGATGGGCATCCTCTTGATTTTCACTTCTTTGCTACTACAAAATGAACTGGTATAAATATTCTTAAACATATGGGTCCATTTCACACTTGTGTGATGTCTTTGATATAGAGCCCTTGAAGTGGTATTGCTGGATCAAAGGGTATGCATAGTTCCAAATTGCTCTCCAGAATGGCTGGATCAGTTCACAACTCCATCAAAAATGTAACAGTGTTCCTATTTGCCCACATCTCCTCCAGCATTTATCTTTTTCCTGTTTTGTCATTTAGCCAATCTGAAAGGAGAGATGTGGTACCTAAGAACTGTTTTGATTTGCATTTCTCTAATCAATGGTGATTAAGAGCATTTTTTCATATGACTATAGATATCTTTAATTTCTGCCTCTGAAAAATTCCTGTTCATATCCTTTGACCATTTCTCATTATGGGAATGACTTGTATTCCTATAAATTTGCTTCAATTTCCTGTATATTTTAGAGATGAAGCCTGTATCAGAAACATGGGTTGTAAAAATTCTTTCCCAGTTTTCTGCTTCCCTCCTAATCTTTGTTGCATTGGCTTTGTTTATACAAAAACTTTTCAATTTAACATCATCAAAATTATCCAATTTGCAATTTGTAATGCTCTCTATCTCTTGTTTGGTCATAAATTTTTCCCTTCTCCATAAATCTCACAGGTAAACTATTCTTTGCTCTCTCAAATTGCTTTTAGAAGCCATTTTGACTTTAGTTTGATATATAGTGTAAGATATTGGTCTATGGCCAGTTTCTCCCATACTATTTTCCAGTTTTTCCATTAGTTTTTGTGAAACAGTGAGAGTTCTTAACCCAGAAGCTGGACTCTAAGTTTATCAAAGAGGAGATTATTATAGTCATTGCCTACTGCATCTTGTGTACTTATGCTATTCCACTCATCTGCCACTCTATTTCTTAGCCAGTACCAAGTGGTTTTAATGACTGCTTCTTTATAATTCAGTTTAGTATCTGGCATAGTTAGGCCACCCTCCCTAGCATTACTTTTCATTAATTCCCTTAATATTCTGGGCCTTTTATTCTTCAAGAAGAATTTTGTAATTATTTTATCCAGCTCCATAAAATAATTTTTGGTAGTTTGATTTGTACGGCACTGGATAAGTAACTTAATTTTGATAAAATTGTAATTTTTATGATATTGACTCAGCCTAACCAAAAGCAACCAATGTTTTTCCAATTTTTAAATTTGACTTTATTTGTGTGAAAAGCATCTCATAATTATGTTCGTATAGGTTTTGTTTTGGCAGGTAGAGTCCCAAATATTTTATAGTGTCTGCAGTAACTTTAAATGGAATTTCTCTTTCTATCTCTTTCTGTCAGGCTTTGTTAGAAATGTATAGGAATGCCAAGGATTTATGTGGGTTTGTTTTATACCCTGAAGTTTTGCTAAAGTTGTTGATTATTTTAAGTAGTTTTATTTTTACTTGATTCTCTAGGATTCTCTAAGTAAATCATTATATCATCTGCAAAGAGTGATAACTTAGTTTCTTCTTTGCCTGTTCTAAATTCTTCAATTTGTTTTTCTTCTCTTATTGTAAGAATAATACTTATTATACCAAATTGAATAATGGGGTGATAATGGACATCCTTGTTTCACCCCTGATCTTATTGGAAATGCATCTAGCTTATCCCCATTGCATAGACTGCTTGCAGATGGTTTTACGTAGATGTTACTTATCATTTTAAGGAAGACTCTGTTTATTCCTATGCTTTCTAGTGTTTTTAATAGGAATGGGTGTTGTATTTTGTCAAAAGATTTTTCTGCATCTATTGAGATAATCATATAGTTTCTGCTAGTTTTGTTATTGATATGATCAATTATGCTGATAGTTTCCCTAATATTGACCCAACCTTACATTCCTGGAATAAATCTTACCTGGTCATAGTATGTTATTCTCGTGACAAGTTGCTGTAACCTTTCTGCTAATATTTTATTTAAAATTTTTGCATCAGTGTTCATTAGGGAAATTGGTCTATAATTTTCTTTCTCTGTTTTGACTCTTCCTGGTTTAGGTAAAACTAACATTTGTGTCTTAAAAGAGAATTTGGTAGGACTCATTCTTGCTGTTTTCCCAAACACTCTAAAATGTATGGGAATAAATTGTTCTTTAAAAGTTTGACAGAATTCACTTGTAAACCCATCTGGCCCTGGAGGTTTTTTCCTAGAGAATTCATTGCTCGTTTCCTCAATTTCTTTTTCTGAGTTGAGGTTATATAGGTATTTTACTGCCTCTTCTGTTAATCTGGGCAGTTTATATTTTTGTAAATATTTGTCCATTTCCCTGAAATTATGAAATTTATGGGCATACAACTGGGTAAAATAATTCCAAATTATTGTTTTAATTTCCTCTTCATTGGAGGGGAATTCACCATTTTCATTTTTGTTACTGGCAATTTGGTTTCCTTCTTTCTTTTTAAAATCAAACTAACCAAACTTTCATCACTTTAATGTTGTTTTTTTTTTCATAAAACCAGGTCTTAGTTTTATTTATTAATTCAATAGTTCTTGATTTCAATTTTATTAATCTCTCATTTAGTTTTCAGTATTTCTAATTTAGTATTTAATTGAAGATTTTCGATTTGTTCTTTTTGGTGCATTTTCAGTTGCATGCCCAATTCATTGATCACCTCTTTCTCTATTTTATTCACTTAAGCATTCAGAGATATAAAACTTCCCCTAAGAGTTTCTTTCACTGCATCTCATAAGTTTTGGTATGTTGTCTCATTATTGTCATTCTCCGGAATAAAGTTATTGATTATTTCTCTGACTTAATGTTTGACCCACTCATTCTTTAGGGTTAAACTATTTAGTTTCCAATTAAATCATACTCTCTCTTTCCATGGGCCTTTAATACAAATAATTTTTATTGCATCATGATCTGAAAAGGATGCATTGACCATTTCTGCCTTTCTGCACTGGATTGTGGGGTTTTTATGCCCTACTACATGGTCAATTTTTGTGTATGTTCCATGTCCATGAACACTGAGAAAAAAGTATATTCTTTTTATCCCCATTCAGTTTTCTCCAGAGATCTATTGCATCTACCTTTTCTAAAATTATATTCACCTCCTTAACTTCTTTCTTATTTATTTTGAGGTTAGATATATCAAGTTCAGAGAGGGCGAAGTTCACGTCCCCCTCTGGTGTAGTTTTGCTGTCTATTTCTTCCTGTAACTCCCTTAACTATTCCTTTAAGAATTTAAATGCTCTATCACTTGTTGTATGTATGTTAAGTAATGATATTATTTCAATGTCTATGGTGTCTTTTTGCAGGACGTAGTTTCCTTCCTTATCTCTTTTAATTATATTAATCGCTGCTTTTGATTTATCTGAGATTAGGATTGTTACCCGATGTTTTTTGCATTTTTTCTTTTGTTTTTCTTTTATTTATTTATTTAATATGTTTAGTTTTCAGCATTGATTTTCAAAAGGGTTTGAATACAAATCTTCTCCCCATTTCTACCCTCCCCCTCACTATAAGATGGCATACATTCTGATTGCCCCATTCCCCAGTCAGCCCTCCCTTCTGTCACCCCATTCCCCTCCCACCCCCTTTTCCTTTACTTTCTTGTACAGCAAGACAGGTTTCTATGCCTCATTTCCTGTACATTGTATTTCCTAGTTGCATGCAAAAACTATTTTTTTTTGAAGGCAAGCAATTCAACGTAGGCCACATGTGTATCATTACGTAAAACCCTTCCACAATACTCATGTTGTGAAAAATTAACCATGTTTTGCTCTTTCTTACCCTATCCCCCTTTGTTTAATTTTCTCCCTTGAGCCTGTCCCTTTTTGAAAGTGTTTGCTTTTGATTACCTCCTCTGCCTATCTGCCCTCCCTTCTATCGCTCCCCCCCTTTTTATCTTCTTTCTCCTTCTTTCCTGTGGGGTAAGATACCCAATTGAGTGTGTATGCTATTCCCTCCTCAGGTCAAATCCGATGAGAGCAAGATTCACTCATTCCCCCTCCCTGTCCCCTCTTCCCTTCCTACAGAATTGCTTTTTCTTGCCACTTTTATGTGAGATAATTTACCCAATTCTACATCTCCCTTTCTCCCTCTCTCAATATATTCCTCTCTCATCCCCTAATTTGATTTTTTTTTTGTGGATATCATCCCTTCATGTTCAACTCACCCTGGTTCCTTCATCTGCCTTAATACTGAGTTCTCATGAATTATACACATCTCTTTTCATGTAAGAATGTAAACAAAACAGTTCAACTTTAGTAAATCCTTCGCGATTTCTCTTTCTTGTTTACCTTTTCATGCTTCTCTTGATTCTTGTGTTTGAAAGTCAAATTTTCTATTCAGCTCTGGTACTTTCACTGAGAAAGCTTGAAAGTCCTCTATTTTATTGAAAATCCATATTTTTGCCTTGAAGCATGATACTCAGTTTTGTTGGGTAGGTGATTCTTGGTTTCAATTCTAGCTCCTTTGACCTCCAGAATATCATATTCCAAGCCCTTCAATCCCTTAATGTAGAAGCCGATAGGTCTTGTATTATCCTGATTGTGTTTCCACAATATTCAAATTGTTTCTTTCTGGCTGCTTGCAGTATTTTCTCCTTGATTTAGGAGCTCTGGAATTTGGCAACAATGTTCCTAGGACTTTTCTTTTTGGGATCTTTTTCAGGAGGTGATTGGTAGATTCTTTCAATTTCTATTTTACCCTCTTTCTCTAGAATATCAGGGCAGTTGTCCTTGATAATTTCTTGAAAGATGATATCTAGGCTCTTTTTTGGATCATGGCTTTCAGGCAGTCTAATAATTTTTATACCATCTCTGCTGGATCTATTTTCCAGGTCAGTGTTTTTTCCAAGGAGATATTTCATTGTCTTCCATTTTTTCATTCCTTTGGTTTTATTTTATAATATCTTGATTTCTCACAAAGTCACTAGTTTCCATGCACTCCAATCTAATTTTTAAGGTAGTATTTTCTTCAGTGGTTTTTTGTACCCCCTTTTGCACTTGGCTAATTATGCCTTTCAAGGCCTCCTTCTCCTCATTGGCTTTTTGGAGCTCTTTTGGCATTTGAGTTAGTCTATTTTTAAGGTGTTATTTTCTTCAGTATTTTTTGGGCCTCCTTTAGCAATTCATTGACTTCTTTTTCATGGTTTTTAAGCATCCCTCTCATTTCTTTTCCCAATTTTTTCTCTAGTTCTCTAACTTGCTTTTCCAAATCTTTTTGAGTTCTTCCATGGCCTGAGACTACTTCATGTTTTTCTTGGAAGCTTTTGATGTAGGCTCTTTGACTTTATTGACTTTTTCTTGCTGTATGTTTTGGTCTTCTTTGTCACCCAAAAATATTCCATAGTCTAAGTCTGAATCTGTGTCTGTTTTTGCTCCCTGGACATTTTCCCAGCTAACTACTTGACCCTTGAGTTTTTTGTCAGGGTATTACTGCTTGTTGAGTAGAGAGTACTTTGTCCCAAGCTTGAGGGGCTGCACAGTTGTTTTGAGAGCTATTTCTGCACAAAAGCTCTGCTACACCAGCTCTCCTCCTCCCCCAAGAACCACCAACCCAGATGACCACAACTCAGATCCAAGCAGGCTCTGCACTCCTGCTGGGATCTGCCACTTAATTTCTTCCACCAGGTGGTCCTGGGGCTGGAAGCAACTGCAGCTGTAGCTCTGTAGCTGCACCACCTCCACTGCTTCCAGGGTGGTGACTGAACCACGAACTCCTTTCACTCTGTCTCCGCCGTGTCTTCCCACTAATCTTCTCTGTTGTCTCTGGTGTTTGTGGGTTGAGTAATCTGGTAACTGCCACATCTCACTGATCCAGGGCACTAGGGCATGTTCTGCCTGGCTCCTGGTCTGGTTGGTCTGGGCACAGCACACACTGGACTCTGCTCCACTCTGCTCCCATCTCCATTCTATAGACCTTACCGAGTGACCATCCAGGGTGTCCTGGGCGGGAGCCCTGCTTCTCTCTTCTTTTTAATGGGTTCTGCCTGCTTTTTTTCTTACTTCAGCTGAAGCATAATATATTCTGCTCCAGCCTTTTACCTTTACCCTGTGTGTATCCCCATGTTTCAAATGTGCTTCTTGTAAACAAAATAATGTAGGATTTTGGTTTTTAATCCATTCTGCTATCTTCCTCTGTTTTATGGGAGAGTTCATCCCATTCACATTCACAGTTAAGATTACTGTCTGTGTCTTTTCTTCCATCCTATCCTCCCCCCACACACACTCCATTTATTTTTTTTATTTCTCTCTTCTCCTGTCCCTTCCTCAAAAGTTTTGCTTTTGATCAACATTTCCCTCCACATTTACTCCCTTTCAGCCCCCTTCCCTTATCTTACCCTTTTCCCTTACTATTTCTTCCCTCCCTTCAAACCACCCCTATTTTATTTACCCTTTCACCTCCCACTGCCTGTAGGGCAAGTTTGATTTCTATACTTAACAGAGTATCTTATTCCCTCCTTTAACCAAATCTGATGAGAGTAAAGCTCAAACACTGCTCTTCTCCATCTCTTCTTTCTTTCTACTATAATATGATTCTGTGTCTCTTCATGTGAAGTAATTTACCCTTTTCTGCCTCCTCTTACCTCTTATCCCATTACAATCCCTTTGTATCCCTTAATTATTTTTAATCATCACATGAGTTAATTTATACCCACACCTGTCTATCTATATCCCTTTTAGATGTCATACTAACTATATCATTTTCAAAATTTGCATATGTCATCCTCCCATATAGGGATGTAAACAATTTGCCTTTGTTGAATAACAAGTTTTTTCTTTCATTTTTCCCTGTTTACCTTTTTATGCATCACTTAAGTCTTATATTTGAAGATCACATTTTCCATTAATCTCTGGCCTTTTCATCAGTAAGGTCTAGAATTCTCTTATTTCATTGAATGTCTATCTCCTTGCCTGGAATATTATGCTGAATTTTGCTAGGTAGTTGATCTTTGGTTGTAGTCCAAGCTTCTTTGCCTTTCGGAATATCATAGCCCAATCCCATCAACTTTTATTGTAGAAGCTGCAAGGTCCTATGTGATCTTTACTGTAGTTCTGTGATATTTGAATTGCTTCTTTCTGGCTGCTTGCAGTAATTTTTCCTTGACCTGATAATTCTGGAATTTGGCTGCAATATTCCTTGGAGTTTTCAATTTGGGATCTCTTTCAGAGGATGATTGGAGGATTCATTTGATGACTATTTTACCCTCTGGTTCTAGGACCTCAGATTCCTTGATTATCTCTTAGAAGATACTGCACAGGCTCTTTTTTCATCATGGCTTTCCAGAAGACCAATAATTCTTAGATTGTCTATCTTGGATCTATTTTCTAGGTCAGTTGTTTTTCTAGTGAGCTATTTTACATTTTCTTCTATTTTTTTCTTTCTTTAGATATTGTTTGACTGATTCTTGATGCCTCATGAAGTCATTAGCATCAAGTTGCCCAATTCTAATTTTTCACAAATTATTTTCTACAGATAGCTTCTGCATCTCTCTTTCCATTTGGCCAATTTTACTTTTCAAGGATTCATTTTCTCCTGTTAGATTCTCTAATTTTTCTTTTACCTCTCTAATTTAGCTTTTAAAATCATCCTTGAGCTCTCCCTGGAGTGCTTTTTTGGCTTGAGACCAGACAATACTCCCTTTTGAGGTTTCAGATGTGGGTATAGTGTCAATGTTGTCCTCTTCTAAATTCATATTTTGATCTTCTCTGTCCCCATAATATGATTTCAATGTTCTTTTTCCCTTTTCTAGTTTGCTTCTTCATGGTGGATGCCTTTTTCCTGCCTATTAGAGTTGATCTCTGCTTCTGGGGCCCAGGGCGCTCTATCCCAAGTTAATAGTGTTGGGATCTAGGGGCCTGGTTACTGTCCTTGTGTGCTGTGGCCTCTGGTTTTGTCAGCTAGTATCTATATACTGCTGTAGCTCATCTGGTGCTAAGCTGGAGCTGGCTGGTGTTTGCCAAGAACTGAGGTCCAGTGAATTCTTTCTGAGTTTCCCTGGGGCTACCCTGAAGCTCACAGCATAAGGTGTGGGGGAGGGGTGTTCTGGCTGCTGGAAGTCTTCTCTTCTGCTAGGGTGGCACTATAGTCAGCTGTCTATCTGAGCCAGTGTCTGCCAATTCCCCTGGCTGTGTGAATGCACGCTTGGGCTCCTAGTGTTGGTGCTTGCTAGCTCCACCTCCCTGAGTCTCAGGAACTCTGCCTGGTCTCCTAAGGTGGGGCTTGCTAGGATGCCTCCCTTCCTGCACCTGTCTCTTTCCATCACTGCAAGAGGTGGTCTCCCTAGCTTCCTGAGCTAAAAGACTACTGAACGCCCACTTCTGGCTCCTCTATTGCTGGGTTTTTCCTAGGGCAGTATTCTCTGGGTTACTAAAGGTCAGCAAAAGAGGGATAAGAACTCTTGGAGTTTACTTTGTCATCATGTCTTGCAGAAGTTCAAGATGATGAGTTTCTAACCTTTATACTGTGGGCTGATAGCCCCAGGAGTGGCTGCTGCTGCTGCAGGCTTTGCACTTCTGTCTCACCTAACTCTGACAGATTCTCATCCTGTGCCAAAAGGCCTGGAGATCACCACAGCTGGAAGACTGGGCCTGCTCTCATTCAGGTATAATGTTCCAGTATGGTGAGGGGGCAGGGGTGTAGTTCTGCACTCTACCGGCCTGGTGAAACAAATCCTTCACGTCAACTTTCCGGACTCTCCGGGATTGGAAATCTTCCACACTCTGTCTCCTTGTGGATTCTAGCTCTCAAATCTGTTCAGATTCACTTCTTAAGAGGTATCTGAAAGAATTTGTGGGACAGCTCATGCATGTCCCTGCTTTCACTCTGCCATCTTGGCTCCACCACATTCCCTCCTTCCACATCTATTTTCATGTTTGTTAAGTTAGATTTCTATACTCAATTAAGTGTGCATGTTATTCCCTCTTTAAACAAATTCTGATGAGAGTGAGGTTCATTCACTCCTCCTCAGCTTCCCCCTCTTCCCCTCTACTGTAAAATCATTTTCTTCCCTCTTTTATGTGAAGTAATTTACCCCATTCTACCTTTCACTTTCTCTTTCTCCCAGTATATTCCTCTCTTACCACTTAATTTTTTTTTGTATATCATCCTTTGATATTCAGTTCATACCTGTGCCCTTTGTCTATATATACTCTTTCTAACTACCTTAATTATGAGAAAAGTCTAACAAGTTACAAATATCATCTTCCCATGTAGGAATATAAACAATTTAAGCTTATTAAGTCCCTTATGATTTCGCTTTCCTGTTTACCTTTTTATGCTTCACTTGAGTCTTTTATTTGAAAGTCAGATTTTATTATTCAGCTCTGATCATTGCATCAAGAATTCTTGAAAGGCCTCTATTTCATCTCATATCCATTGCTGGTTAGATGATTCTTGGTTGTAATCCTAACTCCTTTGCTCTCTGGAATATCATATTCCAAGCCCTCTGATCCTTGAGTGTAGAAGCTGCTAAATCTTGTGTTAACTTAACTGTGCTTCTACCATACTTGAATTGTTTCTTTCTGGCTTATTGCAATATTTTTTCCTTCACCTGGGAAGTCTGGAATTTGGCTTTAATATTCTTTGGAGTTTTCATTTTGGTATCTCTTTCAAGAAGTGACCAGTTGCTTCTTTCAATTTGTATTTTACCTTCTGGTTCTAGAATATCAGGCAGCTTTCCTTGATAATTTCTTGAAAGATGATGCCTAGGCTATTTCTTTGGTCATGGTTTACAGGTAGTCCCATCATTTCAAAACTATCTCTCCTAGATATATTTTCCAGGTCAGTTGTTTTTTCCAATGAGGTATTTAATATTTTATTCTATTTTTTCATTCTTTTGGTTTTATTTTATTTTTTCTTGATTTCTCATAAAATCATTAGTTTCTATTTGCTTCAATCTAATTTTTAAAGAATTATTTTCTACAGTGAGCTTTTGAATCTTCTTTCACATTTGGCCAATTCTCTTTTTTAAGGCATTCTTCTCATTGGTTTTTTGGATCTCTTTGACCATTTGGCTTGGTCTGTTTTTTTAAGGCCTTATTTTCTTCAGTATTTTTTTTGTTTGTTTCTTTAACAAAGTGTTGAGTCACTTTTCATGATTTTCTGGCATCACTCTCATTTCTCTTCTCCATTTTTTCCTCTATGTCTCCTACTTAATTTTCAAAATCCTTTTTGAGCTCTTCCATAGACTGAAAAAAAAAACATTTTCATATTTTCATTTTTCACTCTTCCATGGCCTGATGTTTCATATTTTTCTTAGAGGCTTTGGATGTAGAAGCTTTGACTTGGTTGTCTTCTTCTGAGTGTGTATTTTAATCTTCCCTGTCATCACAATAACTTTCTATAGTGAGAGTTTTTTTTTTCCTGTGACTTGCTCATTTTTCCAAATTATTACTTTACTTTTGACTGTTAGCTAAAGTAGGGCTCTGCTTCCAGGGTGGAGGGTGCCTTCTCCCAATTTTGGGGGGATTTGTGCAATTGTTTTCAGAGATTCTTCTAGGTACCTGTAAGTTTTCATTTCTTCCAAGGTGATATGATGTGAAGAGAGGTTTTTTGCCATTCTCTTGGCCTGTACTCTGGTCTGTGAGGGACCACAAGCACTCTTTTCTGTCTTTGAACTTTGAGGAGAGTCCCCCCTCCACTGTGGCTACAAGTGCAACTATGCTAGTGCTTCTCCTCACTCTGGAACTGCCACCCAGGACTGTGACCTGGATCCAAACATGGGCAAAGGAACAGAGTCCTGCCTCAGTGCACGCAAAAAGACACATGTAATCTTCTGACCAGTGGTTCAACCCCCTTACCATCTGTGGACTGATATCTCCTGAAGCATTGCCTGATTCAGTCACTACGAAGGCCTCCTCCTCATTTGCTGGGGCTGGGGCTGGTTCTGTGTAGGTGTTGCTTTCACTGGACTTGCCTCCACTTCCCCCATTTGTGACAGACTTTTCCTGCTGTTTGTCTAAGTTGTCTTTGGAGTCTGTTGATTGAGAGGTCTGGAAACTGACACTGCTGGGAATGATTCAGTCACCCTGAGGCCTGCTCCTGGTTTGTTGATACCTGGTCTGCTGGTGCAGCCTGTGCTGGACTGTTCTCTCCTCTTACCCTGGTGTAACAGACCTTGCCTGTGGGCCTTCCAAGTTGTCTTGGGCTAGAAATTCATTTTACTCCATCTTTTTGTGGCTTCTGCTGCTCTAGAATTTGTTTAGAGTCATTTTAAAAAATATATATTCAGAGAGATTTGGATGAAAACTCAGGCAGGTCCCTGCCCTTACTCCACCACTGTGGCTTTGCCCCATTTTTGTGTCTTCTTTTCAATTCTGTTAACTCTTTTTTCATGATTTTCTTGCATTACTCTCATTTCATTTCTCAATTTTTCCTCTCTCCCTCTTATTTGATTTGAAAAAAAAAAAGTTGAGCCCTTTCAAGAACTATTTCTCAGACTGAGACCAATTTACATTTTTTCTTTGAGGCTTCAAGTATAGTTCTTTTGAATTTGCTATCTTCTGAGTTGGTATTTTGATTGTCCTTGTACCATAAAACTTTCTATGGTCAGGATCTTTTTTTCATTGCTTGCTCATTTTCTAGCCTATTTCTTGCCTTTCAACTCTATTCTAAAATACGAATCTGCTTCTGAGATTGAGGTGGCACTGTCCCAAACTTTGGGGTTTTTTTAATAGCTATTTTTGGAGCTAATTCTGGGATCTGTAGTTTTTAGGTTCTTCCAAGAGGGTATTATCTAACTGTGTTTACTACTCTCTTGACCTACGCTCTCCTCTACAAATGACTGCAAGCACTTTTTTCAGCCCTGGAAATATGGCCATGGAGGTCTGAGACCCAGGATTGTGACCCAAATCCAAGTATGTGTGATACAACAGCATTCTGCCTCTCATATCAGCAAAGGGACTCCTATAATCTCCTCTGACCAGTTGTCTGACTCCTTTACTATTTGTGGGCTGATAGAGATGGAAGCTGCTACTGCTACCACTGATTTAGTTACCCCCAAGGCCTGCTACTAGTTTGCTTGGCCTGTTTTGTATCAGCACAGTCAATCCTTCATTCTCACCCTGGTGCAATAGATCTTTACTCTTGACCTTCTATGTTATCATGGGCTGTAAAATTGCTTCACCCCATTCTTTTGTGAGTTCTGCCTTTCCAGAATTATTTTGAAGTGTTATTTCAAATTGTCTGGAGGGAATTTTGGAGAGATCACTCAAGTCTTTATCTTTTCAATTTTAACACACACTTTTAGAGCCACAAAATGGACTATAACCAGTTTGAAAAGTATCTTAACAAATATCTATACAGTATTAGCACAAAAGGCCCATTACCCTAAGTCAACTAAAGAAAAATCAACACCCCTTAACAAAAAGGAAGAAGGAGGATATTCATTCTTAAAGCCCATGATAAACAGGTCAAAGGCATACAAGAATAATTTGAGAACAAAAACCTTCACTTCATGAAGCAGTAGTTAAGGCTGATAACAGGTACACAGCACTGGATTTATATAACATAAGGAAAAGTGTCTTTCCTCTTTCTGGAACCTAGAAAAATGTCTCAGATCAAAAAATAAGATTCAAAAATAAGATTCAATAAGATTCAATTTCCAAAGACAATTCTACATGAACTCAAACAATGTTATGTTGACAAAAATATTTTTAAAAAGACTGAGTTATATAGATTTCATTGAAGGAATATTAAATGTTGTGATAATAATTCAGGATCTTGTCACCAACACCAGAAATTACAGAAGAATTATATTAAGAACATCATACATAATGGCTAGTGTAGACTAAAGATGGATTTGGTGGAAACAGTACAACACATCATCAGTGCAAACTATAAAGAAACCAATCCCCTACAGAATACATAGAAACACATTACTTGGTGACCATACTTTATACATCAGAAAGTTGCTACCTTTTATGCACTAATGACACATCTCCATGATACAAATACAGACCTCAACATATCCTAGAGAACTCAACCAAAAAATTGTATTGTAAACAGTTCATTATCACAGAGTGAAATTTCCCACGAGCACCTAGACATACCATTGATCCACAAACAAAACAAAACACCACAAAGTCATAAAAGTAAAAATTTCTAAAAGGTTCATTCAATTTCAGAATGCTGTTGCTCTATCCACCTGTGCAAAAGTCAGTAAAACAGGAGATATAAAACAATAATAATAATAGGATAATAACTTATGTCAGGATTATCTGAAGTTGAACCTTATTAAAAGGGATGGAAAAATGAAATCTTAATAATAATAATAATAATAATAATAATAATTTTTCCATACCAGATACTCATAATGTCCAAGCTACATGGACCAAAAAGTCCTCAAAACATATAGACTTCTACACACCTAGCAAATAAGATCACAATCAATGTGGAGGCATTAAGAGGTAAATATAAACCCTGTAATACTGCCTGTGACTGTAGTTGTACAGAGGATTATTTCAATGAGTCTACAGAGGATAAGCTTTCTCTTAATATCCTTATTCAACTAGAAAAGTGGTCATTTATCCTTGTGTGCAATAGTCCACAGAGTGTTAAATAAAGAAAAAAATGATAGCAGCATAACAAGTTTCCCCAGTACTAGTTCTATCTGAATCCTATCTAACAAAATGAGAAAAATGAGATTAATAGAACGATGATAAACAGATAGAAAGATAGATAGGTAGACAGAAAGACAGATAGATAGATAGACAGATAATATGAAATATAAAAGAGAAGCAGCCAGGTAGCTATTTTGCTCAAGACCATTTCTCATTGATATCCATTGAATATAAGGTGTTGATTAAGTAATTTTGATAAAAATAAAAATAAATACAATGGCAACTTTCAAGTATGATAGAAAATTAAATGTATTCATAAGATTTTTTTATATCATCCATTCCAACTTAGTCATCACCTAGTCCAAAACAGAGGGAAGAAATACATATAAAATCCAGGGCAAATGCAACTGGGCATAGAAGTGAATGAAAAAGAAGGTAAAAGAAAGACCTCACAGGTATACCTGATTTGAAGTATCTATGGCACATGTCTGTATCATGTTCAACAGAAAGCACAGCCCAACAGGGATGAAAGCGATATGCTTCAGCAGCTAAATGAGTTATGTTAATACAAAAAGGGACTTGTTTTTAAAATGTTGTGCTTTTTTTATTTCCAGCCTGAATTTGACACGACTGCAGAAGTTGCCAACAGCTACTTGATGTGCCAGGTAATGGAGGCTGAAATATATTCCTCAGCACATCCACAGGGAATGGCCACCTGGGATTGACAGAGACAGTCACTGGATGTCACTGTTGAGTCACACAAATGCAGTTGCTAAATCCATTATTTATCTGCTTTTCAAAAAGCCAGGTTCCTCAAAGAGGTTAAGAGAAGGAAGTTTTGAACCAATAAATGATCCTGGCAAGGCCCTTACTCCTTGCAAGCCCCAAGGCTAGAGTGGAATGTTGAGCTGAGAAGGAGGGGTGGGGGAAAACAGATAATCTAAAGCCTGTTTATACAAGATTAGTAAATTTCTGAGCTCCCTTAGTTCCTGTATCCAAGAATGTTTAACTTTTCACTCTTAAAGAGGCCTATTCACTGAATGGGTGTTACCTCACTCTAAGTGAGTAGAGGAAAAGGCCTTAACCTAAAAGGGCCAAGGTCTCCCATTGCATCCTAGGTCATCTCCAGTCATCCTTATGAATATCTTGTCACTGTATCCAGATAGCTCTAGAGGAGAAAGTGAGACTGGTGACCTTGAACAGCCCTTCCTCACTAAAATCAAAGTCAACTTCAAGTCATGTCATCATTCCCCTGATGCCATGGTCCTCTTCAAAAATGAAGGACAAACACAACAACAATTTTTGTATGATAGAATTATGAAATATTATAAATAGAGCCATTGAATGTTAGAACTAGAAAGGACCTCAGAACATAGAATGTTACACCTAGAAGGCTTGTGAGAGCATAGAATGGCAAAAGAGTCCTCAGAGGTCATCTAGGCAAACACCTAAAAAAAACCATGAATATTTTCTTTGGCATCCTTTCCAAGTTGTGATTTAATCATTTTTATGGACATTTCCAGTGACCGGAAGCTTACTACCTCCTAAGGCAGTCCAAGGTTGAAGAACAAGAACAGTTAGCCCTGTTTATTGAGCTGAAATCTCTATCTGTTTAACTAGCCCACATTGTCACTCATTTACAAAGTCAGAGCTGTAAAAGACCTCAGAGGACATCTAGTTTTACCCCTTCATTTTGTTGATGTGGGAATTGGGCCTAGAAAAGTTCAGGGTCAAAACAACCATAACAATGACGATGACAATGACGATGACAACATGGAGGATGATGCCTCAGAAGTAGGATTTAAACCCAGGTCCTCTGATTCCAGAATGAAAACTCTGTTTTATAAATCTCAACAAGTCCTTTTGTTCTCTGAATCCAAGTAAAGAGATGCCACCAAGATGCATAGCAGGAGATCTGAAAATAAAGACCTTTTGCAAAGGAGAGGAAAAGGAGAGGGTTAGGGTTGAAATGTGTTTCAGAGCAGCAAAAAACTTTATTTCCATGATTAGAGGTGGTGCTGAAAAAGTCTATCTCCCAGAAGCAGAGACAGAGAGAGACAGAGGCAGAGACAAAGAGATTATAACAATCATCAGTCAGTTAACAAGCATTTATTAAGTACTTCTTCTGTACCAATGTGCTAAGTACTAGGAATACAAAGAAGGGCAAAAATGATCTCTCAGCACAAGGAACATAGATTCTAATTGGGAGATGACATATGTGTGTATGCACACATATAGACATACATATAAAAACAAGTATATTATATGCATACATAAACACATATACATATATACATATGTGTGTACATGCACAAACACACACTGGACAGAAGGTAATCTGTAAAAGGAGGTCAATAATAGCTGTGCATGTGTGTTGGGGATGTTGTGGGAACAGGAAAGATTGCCTACAGAATGTGAGCTTCAACTAAAACTTTTTTTAAAATTAAATTTATTTCATTCTGAAATAAATAAAACAAGCATTTCCATATCATAGTAGAATAGAAAGAAAAGTTGATTGTACATGAAACTATAAAACTGTTGTGTACAAGTTGCTATTCTTTTCAAATACATAATAAAGTTTCATGTAACTTTTTCCTTTTTTGTCTCCCCCCCCACCCTAGAGATGGATACCATTAAGCACAAATATGTGTGTATATGAATATGTCCATATGTATATATGTGTGTGTATATGTGTGCATATGCATGTATATATGTACATATGTGTACATATGTGTGTATACATATATGTATGCAGAAATATTCTATAACAACTTCTAGGTATCACTCCTTTCTCTGGATGCAGATAGCGTCTTCATATGTCTTTTGTTTTTAATTTGGGTATTTATAATAATAAAATTACTTATTCACTCAAAGTTGCTCTTAAAACAGTATTGCTGATACTATATGCAATGTTTTCTTGGTTCTGCTCATTTTGCTCTTCATCATTTCATGCAAGTCTAACCATTTTTTTTCTAAGATCATTGAGCTCATCATTTTTATAGCAAAATAGTATTCCATCATAACCATATACCACAACTTCTTCAGCAATTCCCCAACTGATGGGCACTGCTGCAATGTTCAGTTCTTTGTCACCAGAAAGAGAACTGATATAAACCTTTTAGAACATATAAATTCTTTTCCTTTTCCCCTAATCATCAATTGAGTCTTAAAAGAATACAGGGACACTGAGATGCAGAGGCAAGGGGCCAGGGCATTCCAGGCATCAACGTAAAAGTCATGGAGTGGGATGATGAAGTATGGTGTTTGAGGAATTGAAAGTGCCACAGTTTAAGTTCATTATAGAATATATACAGAAGGAGCTAAAGTATAATAAGATTGGAAAGGTAGGAAATGGACAGACCATGAATAGGTTTCTACATAAAATAGATGTAATATGATAGCTCACTGGGTAGAGAAGGCAAGGTGGGGAGGGAGTGATGAGAGTGGAATTGATGTAGTTAGAGCTGCTAGACCTTAGAAAGTTGGAGGTTTTGTAGAGGGTTGACTAGAATGGATAGACCTGAAGCAAGGAGACAAAATTAGAAAACTATTGTAATGATTTAGGTGAGAGGTAATGAGGACTTGAACTAAGTAAGGGCTATATGAATAGAAAGAAGAGGAGTATATGAGAGATTTTGTAAGAATGACAGTATTTGATAATAGATTTTATATCTACATATAATATTTTATAGGCATATATGTGTAATATGTAATATATGGCATGCATGTATGTGTCTACATATGTGTATGTATATTGTATGTATTATATGTCCTTGCGTGTGTGTGTGTATTTAGCAAGAGTGAGGAATCATGTTTGACAATGAGGTTACAAAAGTGGGTTACTGGGAAGATGATGGTAACCTAAACAATAACAGAGAAGTTCTAAAGGGGGTTGGGTTTGGAAGGAAGGATAAGTTCTGTTTTGGACATGTTGAGTTTGAGATCCATTTGAGACAACCAGTTTGAGATGGCCATGAGGCAAAAGAGGCAGTTGATGATACATGACTTTTGCTCAAAAGAGAAATTAGGACTGGGTGTATAAATCTGAGAATTGTCTACATAGAGATGATAACTGAATTCATGGGAGCTAATGAGATCACTAAGTGAGATAGTATTGAGCAAAAATAGATGAGGGCTCAGGACATAGCCTTGGGGGACACCCACAGTTTGTGGACATGGCATAGACAAATAACCAGCAATAGAGACTGAGAGGAAGAAGTTGTACAGATAAAAAAAATCCCAGAGCAAACTGTATCATAAAAGCCCGAAAGAGAGAGCACCCAGAATATGTCATCAGTTTCAAGTACTGCAAAGGTAAAGTATAAAAAATGAGAAAAGGCCATTGGATTTGGCAATTAAGAGATCACTGGTAACTTGGTAGAGGTCAATTTCAGCTGAATAATGAGGTCAGAAACTAGCCTGCAGAGAATTTAGGAAATAGCGCTATGAGAGGAAATGGAGACAGTAAGGAGACAATTTTCTCAAGGCATTTAATTCAATTCAATTCAATAAATATTTGTTAGGTGCTTACTAGGTACCAAGCATTGTGATAGGTGTTGGGTATACAAATCCCTGCCCTCAAGTAGTTTGCAATCTAATGAGCGAAGAGGGGGGATATTAATGCTCCTAGGATCATAGAAGGGGAGCTTAAAGGCACCTTGGGGTCATATGAGCCAACCTCCCCATTTTTTTCAAATAAGGACTGAAACCCAGAGAAGTTAAGTAATTTTACCAATATTGCACAGATTGTAGCTAGTAGACCAAGGATTCAGACATGTCTTCTGACTACAAACACAATACACTTTCCATTATACCAAGCTGCTTTTGTTGCAAAGGCATACAGGTAGAAAGGCAAAGGATTATTGAAAACACTGCATAATTTACACATCACAATCCAGGCTATACGTCTCTTATTATTCGGTTCAAGTTCTAGTCAATTGTTTAGACATTTCCATCCTTACCTAGGTGGGCTCCCCTCCCATCTCCCACTTGCAGGCTGGGATCCCTTAAAGAATAACTACACTAGGTCAATGCTCCTGAAACTATAGCTTGTAAACCCCCGGTGGTGTGTTCAACTTTAGCAGATAATTAACAAAGTTAGCTCAAAGCAAAAATATTTGCCTAAATGGCATAGAATAAAGAATAGCAATAAAATACTTACCCTAGAAAAGGAGGGCACATTCACTCAAAAATACCTTCAGCATCAGAGGTAAGAGTAGGAAAATGGTATGGATACTAGAAAACAGACATATATATATATATGTGTGTGTGTGTGTGTGTGTGTGTGTGTGTGTGTGTGTGTGTGTGTGTGTCTGTATTACATATAAATATATACATATATGTATATATTATACATATATATGTATATACATAAAATACATATATATGTATAATACATATGTAGTCAAGAAAACCTACACTTCTGGTACTAAAGGGACTTGAAGTCCTTTCTCTTCTTATGATGTCTTCATCCTTCTCTACCTAGGTGCAACATCTCTTCTAGACCTCTCTACTTACATTGCTGTCTTGGGACTTCTCCTTTCTACAGGTTCACTCCTGAGTACTAGGGCTAGTTCTATTTTCACTCCACAGCAGGACTCTCTGGGCCTGCCTCTGCTGGGCACATTGTTCTCTTTTGGCCTAGGGACTCTGCTGCAAGGCAAAACTTTCAATATGGGTAAGAATGAATAAAGAACTCAATGAATGCCATTATTTGGAAAATATGACATAATTATCTACTCCTCTGCCACCACCATGTGAATTGTTAGGCCATTTTTTTCCATTTGTCATGTATCTCACTATGAAGACTTTATAGTAAAGCAAGGGTTAATGTAATCAATATATTAATACACATACATTTGAAGAACCTGTTCATACGTGGGCAAACCCTTAACATTTTAACTCCATATAGGGCATCCTGTATCACTTTGGTGAACATCTTTGCTGAGTACATACCTCAGTGTTTCATGCCTTTTTATGCTATGTTAATCAAAGGAATATATATATATATATGTGTGTGTGTGTGTGTGTGCGCGCGCGCATGTGTATGTAGTTATAGTTGTCTGGGATTTATATATAATGTGAGGGTATTTTCTGAGAAGGAAAGTTCTAAGACCAAGAGATGGTATAGAGAGACAATGCCACACTTAGAAACATTGCTGCAGATGAGCCCAGGTACAAGGGATCACACCTGTTTATGCTCACAATTTTCAAGAGATAGATATTACAGGAAATAATATATTATTTCCATGGTTAATAAAAGGACTAAAATAATTAAAGCTAGCAAAAATGAATGGGCACATTTAATAACCCATGAGATCTTTACATTCTGTTTTGTCTGATCAAAACAAGCCTAATCCTTGCATCCTTATATAGTCTTTCAAATATTTAAAGACAGAAACCATACTTCCACTCAAGATGGCTTCAAATTATGAACCCCTTGTCCCAAATTTGGCATCTAATCATGGCCCTCCAAAGGGTGCATCAAGTCATGTCCATCCAGAGGAAGTATGCAATCATGTTCCCCAAAGGCAGCATCCATGCTCTGGGCTACCCTGCATATATACTTCCAGTTCTTATTACAGAGGCTTGAACATAGTAGGTACTTCAGTAAAATGTTTATTGGTTAATTTAATGGTCTATTGTTAATCAAGATGAATATACACAGAGAGGCAAAAGTTCCTCTGTCAGATAGTACTCTAAACAGCAAGCACAAGGTATTTTTATTGCTTCTTGCTCCTGTATAACAAGGCTATTTACTCTGTGGGATCTTGGTAATGGGGATTAGTAGGAACATACAGAGGTACAATATAGGCTCTCTCTCCTGACTAATGGGAACAGATGGTTAAAAATGGGGCAACTGGTTGTTACAAAGATATGTAAACTACTGACTCCCTGCTGGGCAATAATAATACCTTTTGGGAAGGGAAATGAGAGGCCTGGGATGAGGATGAGTAGGGCATTTTGTGGCCTTTCCATATAATGGCGATTCTGTGATCTGCTAGAAGGATATGAAGATGATAATCTTCAAACCTGAGTTCATATCAGGCCATCAAAGCCTTGCTGTGAGTCTTTGATGAAGTAACTCTGGGCCTCTGGTGCCAAATTTATAAAAGGAGGATTATAAGACTTTAGAGCTAGAAAGATTTTGGAGAGCTTGGACAGTATGCTCCTTAACTTGCATATAAGGCAATTGAATCTTGGATGGCAATTGAGTTATTCAAGATTTCACAGGCAATAAGAAATCTCCAGGTCTCCTCAATTGGTGTTTCTAGGTTCAGCAAGGGTTCAGTTATTGCATTTGGTAACGTTCTAGTCTCAGAGATGAAAGATAACATAAAACATAAAAACTTAAAGTGCATTAAAACTGATATATAAATTCAAATATAGATTGTTAGAACAAAAAGAAATTTTAGAAGTCATCAATATACCCCATCATTTACAGATTTATAGAACAAAACAAAAAGGGGAGCAGAGACTACAAGTGACTTTGGGATTTATTTATTAGTGGCAGAATCAGGACTATAAATTAGAATTTCTGTCCCTTAGACTATAATAAAATTCTTCCAAATCTGATACCCCTATACTTCACAGTCTTGTCCTAACAATAATAATAAGAATAACAATTATTCTTCTAGGTATCAAGAATCGCAAACATAAAACTCACTAATTAATTAAATGAGGGATTTAGACTTCCATATCCATATGGAAGTTCTTGACTTTTCACACTTCCTCACCCCACTCCCATATCCATTAAGTTGTCAGATTATTTCAATTCTATCATCACAACATCTCTCACATAGCTTCATTTCACTCCAATCACATAGCTACCACTAGTTCAGGGCCTCATCAACTCTTGCCTGGGGTACTAAAGAATATTAATGACAATTATAAATCAGGGGTGAGGAGAAACAAAATTTTAACTAACCACTTAACTGAGTGGATAACAAGAGAAAAAGAGGAAAAGAAAAATAAATTTTCAACTTAACTAAAAGCCAAGTATAGCACTCTCTCTGGTGCTACCTATCTAACTCCTAGTCATGTTTACAGATTGTGTCCTAGAGGCAGCATTTCTATCAGGGTTCAAGAGTTGTCCCATGTAGGTTGGCATTTATACTATTTCATTCATGAACCCCTATCTAGTGTGTTTTCAATTGATTATAGGCCAGAACTTATTAGATTTTAGAAAGGTTGTTTACTAAGCAGGTATAGAAAGGACAGGTAAAAAAAAACATACAAAACAAAACAAACAAACAAAAGATCTCACCAGATCAAGCAATTACCTTTGTGAGAGTGAACTCAATTAGAAGGTGCATGTGACCAAAATGTAAACATAGCTCCTGGTTACTGTTACTCTCTTTCTCCCTTCTGTTGTCCTTATGAATTTTTCCTTAAAGTTCTACACTAGACTCTAAAGGCTGTCATTGTAGAGTACTATTGATGTGTCTAATTTTTCTTCATTTTATCTTACAACTCCTAGTGAAAATGCCATCATCAACAACTGTTATAATCAGTCCACTCCAACTAGTGATAACAATTGGAAATCTACACTTTCTAACATTTTGAAGTTCACAAAGTCATCATCTGATCAGTCAGAAGAAGGAAGAGAAATCTTTTTCTTCTTTTTTTTTCTTTTTTAAATTATTTTTTTAGTTTTGAACACTCACTTCCATAATTTTATATTTTTTCCCCTTCCCTATCCCTTCCCTCCACAAGACAGCATGCAATCTGCTGTGGGCTCTATACATACATCCCTATTAAACTCATTTTCATGTTAGTCACATTGCATAGAAAAATTATAATGAATGGGAGAACAATGTGAAAGAAAAAAAAAACAAAATGAAACAACAACAAAAAAGAAAATAGTCTGCTTTGCTCTGCACCCTGACTCCATAGTTCTTTCTCTAGATATGGATAGCATTTTCCATCATGAGTCCTTTGGAATTGTTTTAGGTCCTTGCATTGCCGAGAAAGGGCTAAGTCTATCAAAATCAGTAATTGCACAATGTGGCTGTTACTGTGTACAATGTTGTACTGGTTCTGCTCACTTCACTCAGCCTCAGTTCATATAAGTCTTTCCAGTTTTCCTGAAGTCCTCCTGTTCAGCATTTCTTAAGGCACAATATTATTCTATTGCATTCATATACCACAATTTGTTTAGCCATTGCCAAATGGATGGGCATCCCCTTAATTTCCAACTTGAGACCACCACAAATAGATCTGCTATAAATATTTTTGTACCTGTGGGTTTTTTTCCATTTTTACGATCTCTTTGGGATACAGCCCTAGAAGTGGCATTGCTGGGTCAAAGGGTATGCACATTTTTATAGCCCTTTGGGCATAGTTCCAAATTGCTCTCCAGAATGGTTGGATCAGCTCACAGCTCCACCAGAAGAAAGAGAAACTTGATCCTTTCTCTGCTGTGGGCTGTTCCCTCTTAGGAATCAATTTTAATGCCACTAGGCAGGCCTGATGCTAGAAAATGTGGTTCTGGGGGCATGAGCTCCCCACCAAGTCCCTCCAAAAACCTATAAAAATAGCTCTGAACAAATTCTAGATCTGCAGAACCCACAAAATAGCAGAGGGAAGCATGGCTCCAGCCCAGGACAGCCTGGATGGTTGCTGGGTGAGGTCTATCATGCATGGAGCTGGGAGCTGAGCAGAACCCAGCATGGGTGGCAGCAGGACCAACCAGACCAGGAGCTGGGCAGAGAGGGCCCTAGCACCCTGAATCAGTGAGCTGTGGCAGTTGCCAGACTTCTCAACCCACAAACACCAAAGACAACAGAGAAGGTTAGTGGGAAAAGCTGCTGAGGACAGGATGATAGAGTTCGTGGTTCAGCCACTGCCCCAGGGGCAGCAGAGGTGGGGAAGCTACAGAACTACAGCTGCAGTTGCTTCTGGCCCCAAGCCCACCTGGTGGAAAGAATTAAGTGGCAGATCCCAGCAGGAGTGCAGAGCCTGCTCAGATCTTAGTCCAGCCTGGGTTGGGGGTTCTTGGGGAAGGAGGAGTGCTGGTGTGGCAGAGCTGGCCGTAATAGCTCTGAAAACAACAGCACAACCCCTCAAGCTTGGAACAAAGTACTCTTTACTCTACAAGCAGTCATACTCCACTGAAAAACTCAAGGGTCAAGTAAGTAGTCTGGGAACATGACCAGGCAGTGAAAATGCACCCAGATTCACACTCAGACTTTCGAATCTTTCCTTGGTGACAAAGAAGACCAAAACATACAGCCAGAAGAAGTCAACAAAGTCCAAGAGCCTAAAACAAAAGCCGCCCAGAAAAACATGAACTGGTCTCAGGCCATGGAAGAGCTCAAAAAGGATTTGGAAAAGCAAGTTAGAGAAGTAGAGCAAAAATTTGGAAGAGAAATGAGAAGGATGTGAGAAAACCATGAAAAACAAGTCAATGACTTGCTAAAGGAGACCCAAAAAAATACTGAAAAATATACTGAAGAAAACAACACCTTAAAAAATAGATTAACTCAAATGGCAAAAGAGCTCCAAAAAGCCAATGAGGAGAAGAATGCTTTGAAAGGCAGAATTAGCCAAATGGAAAGGAGGTCCAAAAGACCACTGAAGAAAATATTACATTAAAAATTAGATTGGAGCAAGTGGAAGCTAGTGACTTTATGAGAAATCAAGATATTATAAAACAGAACCAAAGGAATGAAAAAGTGGAAGACAATGTGAAATATCTCATTAGAAAAACCACTAACCTGGAAAATAGATCCAGGAGAGATAATTTAAAAATTATTGGACTACCTGAAAGCCATGATCAAAAAAAGAGCCTAGATATCATCTTTCAAGAAATTATCAAGGAGAACTGCCCTGATATTCAAGAGCCACAGGGCAAAATAGAAATTGAAAGAATCCACAGATCAACTCCTCAAATAGATCCCAAAAAGAAATCTCCTAGGAATATTGTCACCAAATTCCAGAGCTTCCAGATCAAGGAGAAAATACTTCAAGCAGCCAGAAAGAAACAATTTGAGTACTGTGGAAACACAATCAGAATGATCCAAGATTAGGCAGCTTCTACATTAAGAGATCGAAGGGCTTGGAATACGATATTCTGGAGGTCAGTGGAGCTAGGATTAAAACCAAGAATCACCTACCCAGCAAAACTGAGCATTATGCTCCAAGGCAAAATATGGATTTTCAATAAAATAGAGGACTATCAAGCTTTCTCAGTGAAAAGACAAGAGCTGAATAGAAAATTTGACTTTCAAACACAAGAATCAAGAGAAGCATGAAAAGGTAATCAAGAAAAAGAACAAGAAAAAGAAATCACAAGGGACTTACTAAAATTGAACTGTTTTGTTTATATTCCTACATGGAAAGATGATGTGTATGATTCATGAGACCTCATTATTAGGGTAGCTGAAGGAAATATGCATATATATATATATATATATATATATATATGTATATGTATATGTATATGTATATGTATATGTGTATGTGTATACATGCACAAGGTGAGTTGAAGATGAAGGGATGATATCTAAAGGAAATAAAATCAAATTAAAGGATGAGAGAGGAATATATTGAGAGAGGGAGAAAGGGAGAGATAGAATGGGGTAAATTATCTCGCATAAAAAATGGCAAGATAAAGCAGTTCTGTAGGAAAAGAAGAGAAGGCAGGTGAGGGGGAATGAGTGAATCTTGCTCTCATCAGATTTGACCTGAGGAGGGAATACCATACACACTCAATTGGGTATCTTACCTCACAGGAAAGAAGGAAGAAGATAAAAAAGGGAGGATGATAGAAAGGAGGGCAGATGGGGGTGGAGGTAATCAAAAACAAACACTTTCGAAAAGGGACAGGGTCAAGGGAGAAAATTGGATAAAGGGGGATAGGTTAGGAAGGAGCAAAATATAGTTAGTTTTTTACGACATGAGTATTCTGGAAGGGTTTTACATAATAATATGCATGTGGCCTTTGTTGAATTGCTTGACTTCTTAGGGAGTGTAGGTAGGAAGGGAAGAGGGGAGAGAATTTGGAACTCAAAGTTTTAAAAACAGATGTTAAAAAACAAAAACAAAAAGTTTTTGCATGCAACTAGAAAATAAGATACACAGGCAATGGGGCATAGAAATTTATCTTGCCCTACAAGAAAGGAAGGGAAAAGTGGATGGGAGGGGAGTGGGGTGACAGAAGGGAGGGCTGACTGGGGAATGGGGCCATCTTGGAGTTGGGGGGGGGAGGGTAGAAATGGGGAGAAAATTTGTAATTCAAACTCTTGTGAAAATCAATGCTGAAAACTATATTAAATAAATTAAATAAACTTTTAAAAAAAGAAAATGTGGTTCAGCAATTCAGAAGTATGCCCCAAAGGGTTATAAAGTGGTGCATTCTATTTGACCCAGCAATTCTGCTTTCAGGCCTATCCCCAAAGAAAATAAAGAAAAAAGGTAAAAGACCCATACGTGTAAAGATATTTTTAATGCTTCTTTTGTAGTAGCAAAGAATTAAAAACATAATAGATGTCCATCAATTGGTAAGTTATGGCATATAATTGTGATGGAAAACTTTTCCAAAGGAATCACAATGAAAAATGCTCTCCACCTTCACAGAAAAAACTAATAGAGTCTACATGCAAACTGAAGCATCTTTTTTTTACTCTCTTTATTTTTCTTGTTTTTGGTGGGGGGACAGTCCATGTTTTCTTCTACAACATGATGAATATGGAAATATGTTTTGTATGATGCACATGTATAAACTAAATTACTTGCCTTCTCAAAGTGGAGGGATGGAAGGATGTGGGGGAGAGAATATGGAATGTAAAAAAAAATGTTAAAAAAATATTTTTAGATCTAATTGGAAAAAAAAATAAAATATTTAAAACAAAAAAATACTACCACCTTCACAAAGGATTATGGAAGGACTAAATGAATAGGAATTCAAGAAGAGAAGAGAGCCTATGAGCATAGATTAGTATCAAAGTTGTTTAAGCATAACTAATCTTGGGAACAAAGTATTGACTACTCTGACTTTTACAACAATCTCCTAATTGGTCCCCTTCCTCCATTTTCTCCCCTTTCTGCCCATCTGCCATACAACTTCCAAAATGATCTTCTTAAAGCACAGGTCTGACAATGTCACTTGTCTTCTCAAGAAATTCCAACAGCTTCCTTTTATGTCTAGCATAAAATACAAATAAATCTATTTCACATTTAGGACCTTTTACCATCTGTCTCCAGTTTTCCTTCAGAGACATATTGCATATAACTCTTTCATGTACTCTATATTCCAGGCAAACTGGCCTACTTTCTGTCAGTCAAACATGACATTTCATCTTTCATTTCTGTACCTTTGCATGGCATGTTCCTCTTGCCTGGAATGAACCTCCTCTTTAACTGCCTCTTAGAATCATAATCCTGTCATCTTCCAAAGCTTAGCTCAAGTGCCACTTCCTACATGAGACCTTTTTGGACCTTTTAGGTGTCTGTGGCCTTCTCCCACCAAAATCACCTTATGTTTAGTTTTATATTAAGTTATATGTGACTTTAACATTTCTCTAACTAAAATGCATGCTACTGGAGGGCAGGGAAGGCTTTTATTATTTTTTTTGTATCCCCATGACACAGGACATTGGCTAGCATAGAGTGACTCCTTAATAAATACTTGTTAACTTACTGATTAATCAAATAATTCGGTGGGGGACTCAATCAACAAGTATTAATTGAGTGCATGCTATTTTCCAGATGTTGTGGAGACAAGTAAAAAGGATGAAATAATCTTTACATTCAATGAATTAAGTGAATATACCTTCTTATGGGGGAGACAAGAAATAGATAAAGTATACATGTAACATAAATCTCTGTGTGCATGTGTGTGTGTGTGTACATGTGTGAGGTAGATTAACAGAAACTAGTTCAAAAAGGGGGAAACTAGCCATTAAGAAGATCAAGAAAAGTTTCATGCAGAAGATGGTGCTTGAACTATATCTTAAGAGACGGACTTCATAAGGCAGAATTAAATAAAAGAGCTTTCCAGGTATCTGGAATGGCCAGTGCAAATGAGAATGAAAAGCTTTGAAGAATACGAGATAGCTGAGGCTCTGTTTATGTTGAAATCCCTTTATCCTGTTGTAATGGAGAACAGGACTGCTGGAAAACTAAAGAGGAGTGCCATCTGGGGGCTTCTATAAGAAGAATTAAAATATTCAAAACTATATAAATGTTAGATCTATAAGGGACATAGGAAATGATCCAGTTCCACCCTTTCCTTTTTTCTTCGCATAGCATCTTTAAATACACACATACATAATTTATTTTTAATATTCTTTTCTTTTGAAATTTTGAGTTCCAAATTCTATCCCTCCCTCCTATGCATCACCTACCAACTGAGAAGGGAAGCAAAATGATATCAATTATACATGTGAAATCAGGCAAAACATATTTCCATATTAGCTAGACCACCAAAAAAGCAAGAAAATATAAAGTGAGAAAATTATACTTCAATTTGCATTCAGAGTTCATCAATTCTCTTTCCAGAGATGGATAGCACTGTTTTCATTATAAGTCCCTTGGAAATGTCTTGGATCATTGTACTGATCAAAGTAGGCAAGTCTTTCACAATTGATTATTATGATATTGTGTTAGTATGCACAATGATATCCAGATTCTTCTCAAATAATTTGGCATCGCTTCATATAGGTCTTGTGTTGGTTTTTTGTTTGTTTTCTGAAACAACCACCAACAACCTGCTATTGCCATTTTATATGAAAATTAGTACTCCACAATCATATGCCACAACTTGCTCAATCATTCTCCAATTGATGAATATCCTCTCAATTTCCAGTTCAATGACATCACTAAAAGAACAGTTATAAATTTTTTGTACATATAGGTCCTCTCTCTTATTATGAAAACAGAACTAGTAATACCACTGCTGGATCAAAGGATATCTAGGCATAGTTTTATAGTCCTGTGTCCAAAGTACCAATTTGTTCACCAGAATAGTTGAATCAGTTCATAATTCTGCCCACAGTTTATCAGTGTACTTATTTTCCCTCATCCACTCCAGTATATATCATTTCTGTTAGGTGTTAAGGTGATATCTCAGAGTTGTTTTAATTTTTATTTCTCTAATCAATAGAGTATTTTTTTAGTTTGACTATGGATAGATTTCATTTCTTCTTACCAAAAACTGTCTTTTTATATCCTTTGACCATTTACCAATTGGGAAATGGCTCTTGTTTTCATAAATTGGACTCAGTTCCTTAGATGTTTGAGAAATGAGGCCTTCACCAGAGAAACTTGCTCTTAAAGTATTTTCTGTTGTTGTTTTGGTTTTTTTTGTTGTTGTTGTTTTGTTTAATATTACTTCATTATCTATGATATCTTTCAGCAAAATGTAGTTTTCCTGTTTCTCTCTTAGGTCTATTTTTACTTTTGCTTGGTCTGAGATCATGATTGCTACTCCTAACTTTCTTTTTCTACTTCCACTGTAGCATAACAGATTCTGTTCCAGCCCTTTATTTTGACACTGTGTATGTCTTTCTGTTTCAAGTGTGTTTTTTGTTAACAATATATCATTAGATTCTGGTTTCTATTTCATTCTATCTGCTTCTGTTTAATGGGTGAGATCATTGTATTCACACTCACAGTTATGATTACTAATTGTATATTTCCCTCCTATTTCCTTTTGTTTATCTTTCTATCTTTATATCTTATCTCCTCAAAAGTCTGTTTTATTTCTGACTACTTCCTCCCTTAGTCAGTCCTCTTTTTTATCAGCAGCTCAGCATATCACTTATCCACTTTCTATCACCATTGCCTTATTTCCTAAGATAGATTTCTATACCCAACTGAGTCTTTTAACTAATTTAGGTAAAAGTGAGATTCAATCCCTGCATGTCAACCCTCCTGATATTGCTCACCACTATAAAAGTTCTTCCTTATATGCTTCTTCTATGTGACAAAATTTGCCCCATTCTGCCTTTCCTTCCCCTTTCTCCCAGTGCAAATTTCTTTGTCACTTTTTGGAGGGAGATCATCCCAAGTTATTCACTCCAACTCATGTCCTCTGTGTCTGTAGACTCCTCTACACTGTCCTAATAATGATAAAGTTCTTAGAAGTTAAATGTATCATCTTCCCATAAAGAAATATAAAGTTTATTTCTTTTTTGAGTTTCTAATGATCATCTTTTCATACCTAACTTTTTATGCTTCTCTTGAATAATTTGTTTGAATGCTATATTTTCTAATCAGCTCTGGTCTTTTCATCAAGAATGCTTGAAAGCTCTCCATTTCATTAAATATCTATTTTTTCCCTTGAAGGATTACACTCAGTTTTTCTGGGTAAGTTATTCTTAATTACAATCTTAGCTCCTTTACCTTTCTAGAATGTCATATTCCAAGCCCTTTGACTGTTTTATATGGAAGATCCTAAATCTTGAGTGATTATGACTGTGGCTCCACCATATTTTAACTGTTTCCTTCAGGATGTTTGCAATATTTTCTTATTGACCTGGGAGCTCTGGAATTTGGTTATAATATAATTAGAGTTTTCCTTTTGGGAGCTCTTTCAGGAGATAACTGGTAGATTTTTTTCAATTTCTATTTTATCCTCTGGTTCTAGTATGTCAGGAGAGTTTTCCTCAATAATTTCTTGAAAGATGATGTCTACTCACCCCCGCCTTTTCTAAATCATGGCCTTCAGGTAGTCCAATAACTCTTTTTTTAAAAATTATTTTAGTTTTCAACCTTTGTTTCCACAAGATTTTGAGTTACAAATTTTCTCCCCATATCTATCCTCCCCCCACCCCAAGATGGCATTCATTCTGATTAGCTCTTTCCCCAGTCAGGCTTTGCTTCTATATCCCTATTCCCCCTACCCATCCCCTTCCTCCTCACTTTCTTGTAGGGCCAGATAGATTTCTATACCCCATTGCCTGGGTATCTTATTTCCAAGTGACATGTAAAAATAATTTTTAAACATTTGTTTTTAGAATTTTGAGTCCCAAATTCTCTCCCTTCTTCCTTCTCCACCCACCCTCCTTGAGAAGGCAAGCAATTCAATATAGGTTATACATATATCGTTATGCAAAACACTTAAAAATAGTCATGTTGTGAAAGACTAACTATATTTCCCTCCATCCTATCCCATCTCTATTTATTCAGCTTTCTCCTTTAACCCTGTCCCTTTTCAAAAGTGTTCGCTTTTGACTACCACCTCCTCCAATCTGCCCTCTCTTCTATCTCTCATCCTCCCCTTATCCCCCTAATTTCCTGTAGGGTAAGATACCCAAAGAGTGTGTATGCAATTCCTTCCTTAATCAAAATCCAATGAGAACAAGATTCGCTCATTTCCTTTCACTTACTCCCTTTTCCCTTCCATTATATCAGCTTTTTCTTGCCTCCTTTATGTGAGATAATTTATCACTTTCTATCTCTCCCTTTCTTCTCCCAAGATATTCCTCTCCCACCCCTTAATTTTATTTTTTAGATATCATCCCTTCATATTCAACTTACCCTGTGCCCTCTGTATGTATATGTGTGTATGTATGTGTATGTGTATATGTGTATATATATATTTTTTTCACTCAAATTTTCTACTCAGCTCTGTTCTTTTCACCAAGAATGTTTGAAAGTCCTCTATTTCATTGAATATCCATCTTTTCCCCTGAAATATTATACTCAGTTTTGCTGGGTAGGTCATTCTTGGTTTTAGTCCCAGATTCCTTGACCTCCAGAATATCATGTTCCAAGCCCTTCAATCCCTTAGTGTAGAAACTGATAAATATTGTATTATTGTGATTATGTTTCCACAATACTCAAATTATTTCTTCTTGACTACTTGCAATATTTTTTCCTTGACCTAGGAACTCTGGAATTTGGCCACAGTATTCCTAAGAGTTTTCCTTTTGGGATCTTTTTCAAGAGACAATCAGTGGATTCTTTCAATTTCTATTTTACCCTCTGGTTCTAGAATAGGTTTCCTTTATAACTTCTTTTCTTGATAAAGGTTTTCAGGGAGTCCAATAATTCTTAAATTATCTCTCCAGGATCTATTCTCCAGGTCAGTGGTTTTATCCAATGATATATTTCACAATGTCTTCAATTTTTTTTCATTATTTTGTTTCTGTTTTATAGTTTCTCAATTTCTCATAGTTATTAGCTTCCACTTGCTCCTTTCTCATTTTTAAGGCATTGTTTTTCAGTGATCTTTTGGACCTCCTTTTCCGTTTGGCTAATTCTGCCTTTTAAGGCATTCTTCTCCTCATTGGTTTTTTGGAGCTCTTTTGACATTTGGATTAGTCTATTTTTAAGGTGTTATTTTCTTCTGCATTTTTGGGTCTCCTTTAGCAATCTGTTGACTTGCTTTTCATGATTTTTTCTCATCACTCTCATTTGTCTTCCCAATTTTTCCTCTGCTTCTCTTACTTGGTTTCCAAAATCCTTTTGAGCTCTTCCATGGCCTTAGACCTATTCATATTTTTCTTGGAGGCTGTTGATGTAGGATATTTGACTCTGTTGACTTCTTCTGGCTGCATGTTTTGATCTTCTTTGTCACCAAAGTAAAATTCTATATTCTGAGTCCTTTTATGCTGTCTGCTCATTTTCCCAGTCAATTACTTGATTGTTGAACTTTTTGTCAGGGTATGACCACTTCTAGAGTGGAGAGTGCTCTGTCCCAAGCTTCAGGAGTTTTGCATTGAGTTTTTCAGTTCTTCTGAGGTGGTATGATCCAATGAGAGGTATTTACTCCTCTGCTGGCCTGTGCTCTTGTCTGTGAGTGACCTCAAACACTTCTTTCTGCCATGTAACTACCAGGAGGACTCCCTCTCCACAGCCACCACAAGCTCTGCCACACAAGTGCTCCTCCTTCCCCAAGGACTGCCAACCAGGACTGTGACTCAGATCCAAGCAGGGCAAAGCAAGAGAATCATGCCTCAGTGCCAGCAAAGAGATTCCTGCACTCCCATTCTGATGAGCCACTTGATTCCCCCCACCATTTGTGGGCCTGGATCTCCAGAAGCAGCTGCTGTTGTGCTGCCATCTCTCCCACCCTGGGGCTGGGGCTAGACTGCACTCTTCTGTCACCCAGGTCAAACAGTCTTCCCACTGAACTGCTAAGTTGTCTTTGATGCTTGTGGGTTGAGAAGTCTGGAAACAACCACAGCTCAGTGATTCAGGGCCCTGAGACCTGGTCTACCCAGTCTACTCTAGATCAGTCTGTCTTGGCATGGCCCATGCTGGGCTGTGCTTCGCTCCTAGCACAGTGAGATAGATCCTTCCCAGGAATCATCCAGGCCATCTTGGGCTGGAAAGCTGTTTCACTCTGTCATTTCATGGGTTCTATAGCTCTATAATTTGTTTAGAGTCATTTTTTACAGATGTTTGGAGGGATTTGGGGGAGAGCTCAAGTGAATCCCTGTTTTCACTCTGCCATCTTGGCTCAACCTCAAGTAAAATTTTTGAAGCAGTGAAACCAACAAAAGGTGAGAGTGAGACATTTTTTCCCAGGCTAAAGGACCTTAGGAGGTCTGCAGAAGAGGTCTGTGACACTGGACCGGAGGATTATCCAGATCACATGCCACGTCACTGCCATCTTGGCTGTGTCCCACACCCCAGAAACCCTTTCTTTAAAAAAACAACAAAAAAGGAACTGAGCCTAAAAGAAGGAAAATGATTGGCTTAAGGCACATAGAACATCTTATCATTGACACAGCTAAAATTAGAAATCAGATTTTTTAACTTGCCTTACAGAAAATCTTTTCATTTCATTATGCCACCTCCATGAATTCTTCTCCTTTGCTGTTTAACCCCTTAGCAACTTGAGCATTTCAGAATCTGAAGGAAATCAAATAGCAAGTATTTATTAAGCACTTACTATATGTCACATTCTGTGTTGAACACTCAGGAAATAAAGGTAAAAAATGAAGCCCCTGCCCTCACAGCGATTACATTGTACTGGACAGAAAAGAGGTACATTCTGTGTATAAGTCAATATAGAGTAAATGTATCCAAAAATGCAAACTAATTTCAAGGTAATGAAGTAAAAGCTAGTTGGGAAGAGATGGCATTTGCAGTTGGAGGAGGTGCAGAGATCAGCAAAAGCTTCTTGTAGGAAGGAGTATTTGAGCTGCATCTCTAAAAAAAGGATTCTATCAATAGAAAGTGAGGCACAAATGGCTTCCACATATAAGGGACAGACATTACAGTTTTTGGGAAAGGGTTGGGGAGCCATCTTTAAGGAACAAAATGGAAGCTAAGTGGAAAGTTTTGCTAGAAAGTTAGGCAATGAAAATCTACATCTCTGCTACTGTAATCCATTCATTCATTCAGTCATTGATCATTTTTTAATTATCATAAACAAAGTTCAGAGCACAGTGTATGCAGCAACAAAGACAGGCACAACTGACCCTGTTCTCCAGGAGCTTGCAGCTTCACAGTTAAAAAGAAAAACGATAAATACATAAATGACAGATTCAAGGAAGAATGACATAAGTGCAAAAGAAGAGTATGGGAAAGGATTGATGATGAGAAATTGGAAGGAGACATTGAGGGAAATGACAAGAGGGAAGGCTTTGTGGAGGAGATGTATCTAGGGTTGCACTTTCAAGGAGGGATAGATAGATAGATAGATAGATAGATAGATAGATAGATAGATAGATAGAATATCTATATGGAGAGATAGGATAGAGAGACAGAGACAAAGAGACAGAGAGAGAGAGACAGAGAGAGAGAGACAGAGAGAGTGAGAGAGAGAGAGAGAGAGAGAGAGAGAGAGAGAGAGAGAGAGAAGAGAGAGAGAGAGAGAGAGAGAGAGATTGGTTAGCAGGAAGGAGGAGGAGGAAGAATTATTAGGCAAAAATTTTAACTCATCATGCTCATGGGTTAAAAGCCTTTCCTAATGTTGAATACCTAGGAAACAGCACAGACTAGATCTGAACTCAGATATTCTATTTCCAAATCTAGAGATCTTTTGTTCTCCCAAACTTTCCAATCTACCATAGGGATCTGAACAGTAATTGCTGCATTGGGAGTGGAAATTAAAGAATAAATGAAAGATCTCCTGCCATGGAAGATTAAAAAATGTTAGGAAATTCATTGGATATGTTAAAAGGAGTTAAAGAGAGGAATCAAAGATTAATCTGGGTAACTGTCCATTGCTTTGTCACCTCTGTTAAGTTCATACCAATCCATCAATTAAAAGCAATACAATTTTGGAGACTCCCAGCTTTGAGAACGAGATCCTACATTAGAAAGAGCCTGGTTTAATTAAAAAGAAAGGCAGCAGGAGGCCTTCTTCCTATCACACTTAGGGGACATCACCTCCTAACTTTTGAAGATAGGAGGTAATATTGGAGATCATAGGGCAGGAAAGAACCTCAGAAAACTTCTAGTCTGAGCTCTTCTATTTTATAGTTGACTTAATTAAGGCACAGAGACATACCCAAGACCACATAAATAGGAAGAGGCAGACTGGAATTCATCTGAGGTATTTTTATCTCAAATCCAGTACTATTTTCCCTGCACCATGCTGTGCATATGTGTTTTAATCACGAAAATGTATTTTCCTAATTCTCATCAAATTGGGCCCCCTGTGTTATATATCATATTAAAAGAGCATGATTAAACCTTTATAGAAACTGTAGGCTTTAGGCTTTCAATATGCACTGTACAATTCATGTTTGTGGATTTCAAGAATAATGCTGAGCTGAATTGTAGAAGAGACACCAACATTCAAGAAGGAAAAAATAAAGCCTCTGGTCTCCTTGGAAACTTCCTAATGAAACAAGAACTCAAATTTGAAATCATCACACTACAACAAGAAGCAGGAAAAATATATATTAGAAACTCCAGGTGACCCTGTTGCCAGCTCATAACTAGCAGCAGAGATGGGCGGGGGTGAAATCAATGTTCCTGAAGCCGACTGGTTCTCTCCATTTCATATTAATCTCAGCATCCTCTCCAGTGACCTGACATCTTCTGATGAAACTGCTGAAGCTCTCACAGAAGGTTTTCCATCTGCAGTGACTCATCCAAAACCATGAATCATATCTGAATCTTTAAGTGTGTTCAGTGCATGCAAATTACCTAGGTGTAAGGGATTTCTAATGGAAAGGTTCCATTACCCTGAAGTGGTGGGATACAAGCTACTCAGAGTAAACGTAGAATAGTGGGAAAAGCCTGTTCTGAACATAGGAGATTTGAATTTTAGCCCTTTCTCTTGTATTAAATCAATATATTCCATCAGCAATTTATTTCCTGTGCCTCAGTTTCCTCAATTGTAAAATGAATACAAATGGTCTCAAACTAAAATGCAATATTTGTGTTATATTTATATTGTTCATTTGTTTGCACAATTGATATCTAAAATCTTGTTTTTAATGTCTAGGGGCTTGTTCATCTCGTAATATATTTGCCTGAACAAAGATACAAAAGCAACATTATGTACTCCCAGTTGCTGTTGTTGTTGAGTCATTTTTCTGTGGGGAATGATTCTCTGTGACCCCATTGGTGGATTTCTTAGAAAAGATACTAGGGTGGTTTGCCATGTCTTCCCCAGCTCATATTTTGCAGATGAGGAACTGAGACAAAAGGTTAAGTGACTTGCCCAGGGTCACACAACTCGTAAGTGTTTGAGTCCAAATCTGAACTCAGGGATAATAGTCTTCCTGACTCCAGACCCAGCATTCTATCCACTAAGCCACTATGACCTTATGATCCTGTGAACCTATTAAATTCTAGGGGAGAGGAGTTAAAAGTTTTCTGGAGATTTAGTTATTGTTATTACCCCACTGGAAAAAAATATGTGAGTTTCCATAGTATTTTCAGAAGGAGAGTGGCAGCTCAGGATCCTAGGCTGGCATAACCTTGTATCAATCACACAATATTCTGCCTCTACAGATATTTCAGACAGAGTTTTCTTTTTTTTCTTTTTTTACCCCCAAACTTCAATTCAAAGAAGATTGGCAGATAGAAGGAAGTATGTTCATGGTTTCCTTGTAAAAAGCTATCTTTATATCTAATCATTTTTAGCACCATGAATTCCACGACCATAGCACCAAACACATGACTGTTCACAACATTCTTATTTTGTCTTATTCAACACCTCTCTGAGTGCATGCACACCCCTGGTGCTATTTGTACAGCCTAAAGGATCCCTTTCAATGCTATAGCTTAATGATCTATCCATTTGGCTATCTCTCCTGTGAACTGAATGACCTGCTATTAATCCTTATGAAATTATAACCACCACCACCCCATTTTCCATTAACTCTACTTTTGCGCTGAAGAAATAGGTTATTTTGCAAGCCCTTCCCTTCTCCCTGACTTTTCTTCCCAATAGGATAGCCACTATTAGGTTTTGATCATGAAATCCCAACATCAAAAAAGAATATTTCTTTGGTGGGCGACTTGGTTGGGAAGAAGGTCCAGGGAGTGAGGAAACTACAATGAAAGGAGGAAGCATTTAAGATTCATACAGGTTTTATTGCAGTTTTAATTTTTTTTCTTTTTCTTTTTGCATCACCAAGAAGCTAAGCTATAACGCCCAGCCAAATTAAAGTGACGCAAAGAGGGAATATAGATACTAAATTGAGTTTTTGTTGAAAATTGTAGAGAAGGGGAGATAGCTTTTCAATGCTTTAAATGTTGTCATGAAGTCCTTTTAACACATTTTCAACATTCATGCTTTTTGAAATGTAAATCATATTTTATCATGATTTTATTATTATTCTAGAAAACCATTTATTGCAGCCCAGGTTTCTAAGAACCTAGGGAAACAGGTAGGAAGGAAATGAGCATTGGTTAAATGCCTACTATGTTTCAGGTACTGTACTGAGTGCTTTACAAATATGATCTCATTTTATCCTCAAGACAACCCTGGGGGATAGATGCTATTATTATCCCCATTTTGCAGTTGAGTAAATGGACGTGCACAAAGGTTAAATGATTATTTGGCTCTAGACATCTAATAAGTGTCTAGGGTCATACAATTAGTAAGTATCTAAGGCCAAATTTGAACTTAGATCTAGCTGCCAAGGTTTTGCCAAGTAGGCAGACTGTTTAATGAGATGAAAAGACACATCCAGGAAATGGAACTCAGGAAGGCCTGAGTTTGATTTGGCCTGAGAAATATTAGCTACTAGACACTTACTAGTGTAACCCAGCAAGTCATTTAATCTCTAGATGCCTCAGTTGTCTCATTTGTAACTTGGGAGCAGTAAGAGCATCTACCTCTCAGAGTTATTGTCAGGATTAAATGAGATAATATTGGGGAAGTTCTTTTCAAACCTTGAAGCAAATGTCAAATAGTATTATGAAATACCAGCTATCATGAAAGTCTTTTCAAGACCTAACAGTCGGTTCCATTTCCTAATATTCTATGATTTAAAAACCCTTTTGGTTCAGATGTGCTATGTTCTGCTTTCTAACTCCCTTCTTAACATTTTGTGTTCTAAGGTCCTTTTCTGCTCTCACATTCTATTTTCTCTGGTTCTAAGTGCACTAGCAGGAAATACCTATGCAAAAACAAACAAACAAAAAAAAACCCTTCCACCTTCACATTTTCCATTGTTAGCAGTTGTTACAGACTTTGAGGTGGATTTTAAAGTGACCGTGCCATATCATGAGAATGATCAGGGTAGCCCCTAATCAATTTGATTAGTTCCCCAATCAAACCAACAAGGTTTACAAGTATATAGCATGGAAGCTTAAATGAAATACCTCTTCCATGGAAGTAGATAGGTACCCTAGCCTCTTGTTGCGAGGACACAGAGAGTTCCTCTGATTGGCCCCAGTGCCTGTGGGAACACGTTCCCATAATCTCCCATGAATCACCCTTTCTCTATAATCTCTAACAGTGACCTGTGATCCAGATCATCCCTTTCTCCTTTGCTTTTCTTGTACTTTCTCTCCCTTAGGCTTCCATCTGGGGGTGTAAAAGATTCAAAGGATTCACAGGTATTCATGCATACTTCTAAAAAAAATTAAATGTTAAAATATCCATTAGATGAATTAAATTCCCTAACCCCTCCTCCCTGCCCCCCCAAAAGGGAAAGAAAAAGATAAGATAAAAACCTCCTTACATTTTCTGAGAAACTCAGTTAAAATGAATCATTGTAAGATTCAGATCTCCTGGCCTTCCATGGGATGACTTTAGCACTTCAGTTGAGAATGATTTTCTTCTGCAAGAAGCACATTGTAAAGGAATTACTTTCCTCTCTGAGAAGCTGGTTGCCAAACACTTCAGGTTAGGAATTCTGTCTCTAAGAAACTCTCAACATAATGCTTATCCACAAAATAAGGATTATCCAGCCTAGCAATGTCATAGGATCCTAAACCCAGAGCCAAAGGGCACCAAAAAGACCAAGTAATCCCAGTCTCTTACTTTACACATGAGGAAACTAAGACCCAAAGAGTTCAAATGATTTGCCCAAGGTCATAGAGATAGTATGAGAAATAAGACTCAAGGCTAGTTCCTCTGATTACAGAGGCAAGTGTTCTTTCTACTCTACCAATAGTTAGCTAGGCCTCATCTGAGGTCCATTCCTAGGTTTATCACTAGTCTTTGACTTGTACTCAGAATAGGAAAAAGAAAGAAATAAGTAAGCAGCTAGGACCTGAAGGTCAGCAACTGACCTATCAAAGCACCTGGGTAAGCACAGTCCACTCACCTTGTGCTTTTTATGCAAATTATCATTTTCTGTGATCTTGTTGTATTCCTTTCTGGAAGTCCAAGGCAAAGATAAAAAAAGAAAAAGAAAATGGATGAACAGTATCATAAATGACTCTCCCAGAAAAGAAAAAAAGAAGGAAGGAAGGAAGGAAGAAAGGAAGGAAGGAAGAAATTGGGTAGTTCATTAGATATTCTTCTTTCTGAACCACCCTCCCCCCCCAAAAAAAAATTCCAAATCATCTTGACGATGGCCCCAAGCTCTGCTGACCAGTCAAAGGAATTCCCTGCGTTGTTTCAGCAAGCAATTAGGACCAATGTGTACCCCTGCATCGAGATGCCCTTCTGGAAAATGTTCACACCCTTTAAGCTTATCAATTGGATTTTAGGATACATCAAATTGATCAGAGACTCCCCTGATCACCCTTATTACATATATACTATGCTTGGTAAACTTTAAAGTACCTTAGAAACGTCAACTTTTATTGATTTATTTTATTTGTATTTTCGTGAGAGTCCCTTACTATGTCTCCATGAAGACAAAGTGAATTTACTTGAAACCGTTTCAACCCAGGTCAATAGTTAAGGCTGAAAATTCATCTGGAGGCTTGAATCATTTAGGTCAACTCTACATATTTATCAGATACACTGAATAATTATAACCTTTTCCACTTCACTATATGCACCTGAGTTATATCACCATTTCTACTCAACATCACTAAGGAACTCATTTGCATAAAAGCCTTTATATTCATTTCCACACCAATGACAGGACTGAATTCTTTCAGCATGTCATTTAATTTGCAGGCAGCACAATTATCTGATTGCAAGCCAAGTTAGTTCATTGATGGGGCAATATTGGCATTTTATTTTGGTGATTACAGAAGCTCAGGGAGCCCTCTCATTGGGCAGATGAGCTCACCTGGCCTAAGAGGCTGTGTTTGTGAGACAGACAGCATAGCACTGAACAGCAGCCAAACTGCTGTTGCCAGGCTTCTTGATGACAGGGCCATATTGTCTCAAGGTTGCCCATGTAGTTGGCAGCAGAGTGGAAGCTAGAACCTAGTCCTCCCAAATTCTCCTTCTGCTGCACTATAACTCTCCCTCAAGAAAAGGGAAGCTCTCAGAAACACAGGGAGCCACATCCAAAATATATCCCAATCCAAATCTCCATCTTTTTCAGAGAGAAATAAGAAGGGTTAAGCAGCTAACTGAAGACATGAAAGATGATTTTTTTAAAAAGAGCTGATGCAGAGAAATTGCCCTTCAAAGAGACTAGACTCCAAAGTAAACCCATTTGTGGTTTGCTAACTCCTTACTTCTACTTGCGCTTGCCTTAAAATGGAAGGCACTGAGATACAGTGATTAGGCTGAGGTTGGATCCATAGATTTGTACATAATTCATAGTTTAAGTTCTCTGAGTTTGCATAATAAATAGTTTAAACACTGCAGCAACAGAACGAGAGAGAAAATTAGGATTCTGAATGAAAAAGTTAATTATACCTCCAAGGATATTTTTTGAGATACATATATATATATATATATATATATATATATATATATATATATATATATATATATATATATATGTATATATATATATACATATATATTTATATATAATTTTAGAACTGAGTGGATAAATTAGGCTAAAAAGATATGAAAGTGGTGCTAACTGACAAGTTATCTTATTAAATGGGGGTAATTAGATTAATTTAGTTTTTAAATTGCATTGGAGTATTCAAAATAAACAATAGCATAAATAATTGCCCATGGCAGAGAAATTGCAGCTGGAGTGGCTTCTGTCATTCAGAGGGGTTGATCTCCATTGTGAGAGTAGTTTGCCTTTTCTTCTGTTGGACTGTTCAGAAAACCCCAGAGTAACTAAAGATTGAAACTCCCACCCTTTGCTTATTTGTGACAGTAGAACATCAGGAAGTATTCAGTGAGTTGAAAGAAGTTTGCATTACGTAGAGGAACACATCATTTGTATGACTGACATCAAGAATCAAGCCTGCCAGTTCTGAAAGATTCAAATTATAGTGGAAGTGTAGGGATACTAAACACAGAAGAAACATGCAACATTTCTATTGCTGGCTTTACTCTGTTTCACTTTTTGACCTGCCTTGAACACTGAACTTGTAGTCAGGGCCCCTAGCATGAGTCCTATCTCTGAAATTCACTCTTCCATGACTTTGTTAAAGTAACTTAACTTTTCAATGTCACAATTTCCTCATATATAAAATGGGTGAGGAGGGAAGTATTGATTAAATGAAATCTATGAACCCTCCTCTTTGCAAAATTTAATGACTATGCCTTCATTTGGCATAGTAAAAAATCAGAGACATTGAAGACAAAAGTGAGTTTAAAATCTATCCATGCAGTATTCCTTTCTTTTCTAGGGCATATGGTAAAGAAGTCTAGGCTTGTTTGTGTCCATGCGGCCTCAAATCTCCAGAACCTCATCTACTTTGATAATTTGCTGGATGTATTTTCTCTTCTCATATCAGTGAAGCTCTTTATTTTGCTATCTCCTCTTTCACCTGAAATGTGTCCAGATGAAGATATACCTCTGTGTTTCCCTTTGTCTCATCTGAAGCGGTAGTTCAAGTCTCTGTTGATCCTATAACATAGGCTCAGGGCTAGGTCCACCAATAAGTTGAATTCACAGGAGCCAATTACATGGTAACAAAACCAACACCTGCCAGAAAGGAACATCAATCTAGCCTCTCTGGGCAGCTGATTACTAATATAAGGGATAATTTTTGTTTTAAAGGAGAGGGAATCTCCTACACAGAGCAAAGATTTTTAAAAAGAGAAAAATTGAGGATGGTGGAGAGAAAGCAAGGAAAGAAAGAACGAAAGGAGAAAGGAAGGAATGGGAGAAGGAAGAAAGGGATGGGAAGGAAGAAGAAATAAAGGAAGGAAGGAAGGAAGGAAGGAAGGAAAGAAGGAAGGAATCAAGGAATCAGGACAAGTGGCTGATGATCAGAGGCATGAGTTTATGATGCAGACCCTGATGTAAAACATTTCAGAAAGTTTTCCTTCACTAGCAACCCCACAAAGAAATTCCCTGCTCTTCTAGTACCACCCAGTTTTGGGAATCTTAATCACCCTATGAGATGTTTGGAATAAAGTTCTATGTGCAAAAAGGCCTGAGTGGACTTCAAGCAAAATACAAACCAGCAATGTTACATGTAAACCAAAGAAGCTAAGACAATTTTAGGCTATATTAATATAGACAAAGTGTTCAAAACACATCAGTAGATACCAAATCTAGAGTATTATGTTAGTACATGATACTATTTAGGAAGAATATAGACATACTTCAGTAGATTTAGAGGGGGGCACATAGATAGGAATGGGAATTAGGGACCCTATCATGTGGCAATCAGTTGAAGGAAGTAGTGATACCTAGCCAAAATAAAAGAAGACTTAACAGGAACATGATAGTGTAGCTACTGAAGGGATGGCATGTAGAAGAGGGATTATACCATTATTGCTTGACCCCGGGAGGAAGAATTTGAGCAATAGTTGGAAGTTGCAAAGAATTAAATTTTAGTTCTAAAAAATGGGAAAAATTCTTTAAAAAATAGTATTTTCCAAAACTAGAATGACCTCCCTAAGAAGTAGTATGTCCCTTCCACTTGGAGGACTTAGAGCAGAAACTGGATGACGATTCATATCAAATATATAGAGGAAATCCTTGTCCAACTATGGTTAGGACTTTATCACTTTTGATGTCCTTTCTAATCTTGAGTTTGTGTGGACCCATTTTCTTGCTGAAAGTGGATAATGGGAATCCTCATCATAGTAATAGGAAGAGTTATCTGTGATCTATAACAAATAGTTATATAACAAATAACTGATGAAATGGTGTGGACTTCCTCCTAAAGAGTACGTAATAAATCAGGATCACATTTTAGGATGAAAAGCATCCTATATAGGATCATAAGATTTAGAGCTGGATGGATCTTAAAATTTAACCCCTTTAGGGGGTGGAGCTAAGATGGTAGAGTAAAAGCAAGGACTTGCTTGAGCTCTCCCCCAAATCCCTCTAAACACCTGTAAAAATGACTCTAAACAAATTCTACAGCTACAGAACCCACAAAATAACAAAGTGAAACAAGTCTCCAGCCCAAGATGGCCATGATGGTTGCTGGGAAGGTCTATTGCACTGTTCTGGGAGCAGAGCACAGCCCAGCATGGGGCCTGCCACCACAGACCTTGGCAGAGAAGACTTGGTGGAGTAGGCCTTAGGTAACTGAATCACTGAGCTGTAGCTGTTTCCAGACTTCTCAGCCCACAAACATCAAAGACAACTTATCAGGTCAGTGGGAAAACTCTGTTAGACCTGAGTGAGAGAAGAGTGTGGGTCCAGCCCCAGCTGCAGGGTGGCAGAGGTGGCAACAGCAACAGAAGCTGCTTCTGGAGATCAAGGTGCACAGATGGTGGGGGTAGTCAAGCATCTGATCAAAGCAGGAGTGCAAGGATCCCTTTGCTGGCTTTAAGGTAGGATTCTCTTGCTTTGCCTAGCTTAGATCTGGGTTGCAACCATGGTTGGCAGTCCTGGGGGGAGGAGGAGAGCTTGTGTGTTAGAGCTTGTGGTGGCCGTGGAGAGGGAGTCCTTCTAGCAGTTCCAAGGTAGAAAAGAGTGCTTGAGGTCATTCACATAGCAGAGCACAGGCCAGGAGAGGAGTAAACACCTCTCCTTGCATCATACTGCCTCAGAGGAACTGAAAATTTACAGGTGCCTACAAGTAGCTCAGAAAATAACATCACAAAATCCTTGAAGCTTGGAATGGAGCACTCTCCACACTAAAAGCAGTGTCATACCTTGATAAAAAGCTCAAAAATCAAGTAATTGGCTGGGAAAACTCAGACTATAGAATCTTACTTTAGTGACAAAGAAGATCAAAACATACAGCTGGAAGAAGAAAACAAAGCCAAAGATCCTACATCAAAAGCTTCCAAGAAAAATATGAATTGGTCCCAGGCCATGGAAGAGTTCAAAAAAGATTTTGGAAATCAAGTAAGAGAAATAGAGGAAAAATTGTGAAAAGAAATGATAGGGATGCAAGAAAATCATGAAAAATGAGTTAACGGCTTGGTTAACGGCTTGGGACTCAAAAATACTGAAGAAAATAACACCTTAAAAATAGACTAACCCAAATGGCAAAAGAGGTCCAAACAACCAATGAGAAGAATGCCTTAAAGGGCTAAATTAGCCAAATGGAAAAGGATGTCCAAAAACTTACTGAAAAAAAAACATTCCTTAAAAATTAGAATGGAGAAAATGGAAGCTAAAGACTTTATGAGAAATCAAGAAATTATAAAACAGAAAGAAGATAATGTGAAATATCTCATTGGAAAAACCACTGAATCTGGAAAAGAGATCCAGGAGAGATAATTTAAAAATTATTGGACTGCCTAAAAGCCATGACCAAAAAAAGAGTCTAGACATCATCTCTCACAAAATTGTCAAGGAAAACTGCCCTGATATTCTAGAATCAGAGGGTAAAATAGAAATTCAAAGAATCCACCAATCTCCTCTTGGAAAAGATCCCAAAAGGAAAACTCCTAGGAATATTGTAGCTAAATTCCAGAGTTCCCAGGTCAAGGAGAAAACATTGCAAGGATGTAGAAAGAAACAATTTGAGTATTGTAGAAACACAATCAGGATAACACAAGATCTAGCACCTTCTACACTAACGGATCAAAAGACTTGGAATGTGATATTCTAGAGGTCAAAGCAGCTAAGATTAAAACAAATTATAACCTACCCAGCAAAACTGAGTATAATACTTCAGGGGAAAAATCGATTTTCAATGAAATAGAGGATTTTAAAGCATTCTTGATGAAAAAACCAGAGCTGAGTAGACAGTTTGACTTTCAAATACAAGAATCAAGAGAAGCAAGAAAAGGTAAACAGGAAAGAGAAATCATAAGGGAATTACTAAAGGTGAACTGTTTACATTCTTGCATAGAAATATTGTATTTGTAACTCATGAGAATTTTCTCAGTATTAGTGTAGTTGAAGAAAACATACATACATACACACATACATACATACATACATATATATATACATACACACACACACACACACATATATATATATATATATATACAGAGAGAGAGGGGGGGGCACAGGGTGAGTTGAATATGAAGTAAAAGATAAAATTGAGGAGTAAGACAGGAAGATATTGGGAGAAGGAAAAAGGGAGAGATAGAATGGGGTAAATTATCCCACATAAAAGAGGCAAGAAAAAACTGTTATAACAGAAGGGAAGGGGGTGGGGTGAAAGGGAATGAGTGAACCATACCCTTACTGGATTTGGCTTAAGGAGGGAATAACATACACATTCAATTGGGTAGTTTACCCTACAGGAAAGTAGGGGGGATGGGGATAAGTGGGGTTGGGATGACAGAAAGGAGGACAGATTGAGGGAGGGGGTAGTCACAAGCAAACACTTGGAAAGGGACAGGGTCAAAGGAGAAAATTGAATAAATGAGATAGGATGAAGGGAAATATAATTAGTCTTTCAGAATATGATTATTATGGAAGTGTTTTGCCTAGTGATACATGTATAACCTATATTGAATTGCTTGCCTTCTCTAGGAGGGTGGGTGGGGAGAGAAAAAAGAAGAGCATTTGGAACTCAAAGTTCTAAAAACAAGTGTTAAAAACTGTTTTTACATGCAACTGGGAAATAAGATATGCCAGCAATGGGGTATAGAAATCTATGTTGCCATGCAGAAAAGTGAGGGGAAAGGGAATAAAGGTGGAGTGAGGTGAGAGAGGAGAGGGCAGACTGGGGAGGGGGGCAATCAGAGAGCATGAATCTTTAGGTGGCAGGGAGGAAGGAAATGGGAATAGAGTTTGTAACTCAAGATCTTGTGGAAGTGAATTTTGAAAACTGAAAATAAATATATTAGTAAAAAAATTAATATAATCAACAAAAATTTTAATCTCTTTATTTTAGACTTGAGAGTATGAAATGACTTGTCCAAGATCACACAGTTAATAAGTAAAGGAGTTTTTATTCAAACCTCAGTCATGGGACCATGGAATTTCTGACTGAAACTTTAGATATATCTAGTTCAGTCTTTTTAATTTTTTTGTTTTATTAAAATTTTATTTTTATTACAAAAGGAAAGTAAGGACCCCAAAAAGGAAATTGTTTGTCCAGGGTCCCAAAGATAATCATAGTATTCTAGTGTAGCACTCCCTCCAGGCTTACTTCCCCAAATTCCACTTGTATTATCATACTGGATCCCCTGAAAGAGATTAATTCTAGGGATAACCTTGAAGACTTGAGGTTTCTAGCATAGTTATGCATGGACCATCACTGATGACCTTCTCATTGACAGTCAGACAGAATTAGCTTGTAGAAAGAGTATTTGTTAAAATCATAATGTAAGAACAGTTGGTGCAAAACATTCCCTCCAAACCAGATCTGTACTTGTTCCCCCTGCATATACCAGGTCCCTAAGGAGATTCAGAGTTAAATGAGAGTAAGACACATGTGCTGAAATACATGTGGAAAATGAGCATTTCACATCTCCTGGTCACTGAAAGTCCTTTTCTCTTTTAAGAGAGTCTTTATGATAATCCCTTTGGGTGTAAGTATTGTCTGGAATCCAAGAGATAGTGTCCTTATAGGCCAGCACCTATCTCTATCTCAAGGGTTCATATATTCTGCTATCTGTCTACTATAGGTTCTTCCCTTGTCATTGCCACTACTACCCTGTCAGTCTGCATTTATCTCCCAATCACTAGTAAGTGGAGAAACAGAAACATTAATTGGTCTCTCCTTTTTTACTTCCCTTACTCGTCACCAACTGATTTCTCAACAAGACCTTCCATATCACTGGACTTCTGTGCCACTAGATACTGATTTCAAATTGGCTTACTGTTTTATATATAGACCCTGAGATGTGTCTGATATTTTTAGCCAAACACAAGATATTTTCTGAATGGTTTCTTTATCAAACAACTTCACTTTTACCAAATTGATTAAGGGCTTGTTGGCACCTAGTTATAGGTATATGATAGATTGGTTGATGTTATCAAGCTATTTGAGTTGTATGTGGTTATATAAATTGAGTAGCAATGAAAACTCCCATACTTACACTACCAACATGTCTGGATCAGAGAACCTAGTCTTGAATTTGCTCCCTGCCACATCCTCTGTGACCTTGAGCAAATCTCTTACAGCCTGAGTTTCCCTTTCTATCTCAATCATATGATATAATTATCAAGGATACTGTATTCAATAAGTAGCTGGGCTGGGATTCAAGCCCAGGTCTTCTGATTCTAAATCCAGTATTCTTTCCAAAAAAACAATTTGGCTCCCCTGATTCTTTATTTTCACCTGCTCTTAGCTGGGTAAAAAATGCCCAATGGACAGATGTAGAAAGGGAGGCATAATGGGAACAGTGTGACTTGTCCTATATCCTTTTTTTTCTCCAGGAAGCCTTTAAAAGCAGGCATACTTAATAAGAATCCTCTCAATAATCACTTGCCCTAACTTGCCTAATGACATTGAACCAGTGGCAATCAGTAGAGCTAATTAGAAAAAAAGAACTCCCTTCATAAACTCCTGAACAACCAATCAACCAAGCCACAGGAGACTTTTGTACCTGATTTGTCAACTGGAAGAGATGAAGGCAATCTACAATCAGGCTTCTGTGTGTGTTGTTATTGTTGTTGATGACGTTGTTGGTTTTCTCATCATTTCATCCTCAAAATCACAGACTTCCTGAGCTAGATAGGACCTCAGAGATGATCTATTCCAGATTCATAAATCAAGAATCACAGGATCAGAGATCTGGTTATGGAAGGGACCTAACAAAAAATCTAATCCAACCTCCTCATTTTGCGGATGAGGAAACCAAGTAGAAGAGAGATTAAATGATTTACCCAAGGTCACTGAGTAGAAGGGCTGGGATTCGAACTCAGGTTCAGTGACTCCAAGTTCAGAGCACTTCCAAGTACACCATACTTCCTCATGATCAAAACCATTACTATAGTCTATCCCTGGCAAATGACCAAATAATCCATCTTCCCCATGAAGTTATCTAATGAAAGAGTATAGGAGTGGAAAGTTCCATTGCTGTCTCAATTTATATGAACAGAGAAGACTCAAACAGCTTGACCGAATCAACCAATTCATCAATATGTAGTCTGTAGTTCAACAGTCCCTCCTCAACTCCCTCATTATTGCTCTTATTTCTTCCCTTCTAAACAAAGCAAAATAAGTTTAAAGCCTCTTTCTGCCTCCCACATGGCGTTTTAGCTCCTTGCTGATTCCCTGCGTTCTGATATCATAGACCACTCCGTAACTAACTTGTCCCACCACACTGATATACTCTGGCCATCATTATGTCATTCTGATTCCCTGGCACTCCTTCTCTCCATCCCTTCACCCCCTTTCCAACTCTTGCTTTGGGAATAGTAGTTAAATCAACAACTATCATTTCTTGAATGGCATGAGGACCAGTATTCATTAAAATTTTCATAAATTGGAAGGTGATACCAAGATGTATGAGTAAGGGCAGGGACTCTCCAGAGCCTTCACAAAACACCTCCAAATACCTTCAAATAAACAAATTCTAGATTGGAAAAACCCACAAAAAGACAAAGTGAAAGAATTTTACAGCCCAAGATAACTTGGAAGGTCATGAATAAAGGTTTGTTATATCAGTGTGAGAGAAGAGCACAGTCCAGCACAAACCAGGCCCTAGCAAATCAGGAGCAGGTCTTGAGGTAGTTGAATCAGTGACAACAGTGGCAGTTTTCAGACCTCTCAGTAAAGGGATCTGATGACAAGTAAATTTACAGGGGTCCCTTTGCTAGTACCTGGAGCAAGACTCTGTTGCATTGCCTATACTTGGATTTGAGTGACAGTCCTAGGTGGCACTCCCAGGGCGAAGAAGAGCACTAGTAAAACAGATCTTTTAGCAAATGTGGAGTAGGAACCTGCCTTACAGTTACAGGGAAGAAAAGAGTACCTGTGGCCACTCATAGTCTAGAGCACAGGCCAGGAGGTAGTAAACACTCCTCACTCTACACCATACCACCTTGGAAGAGCCAAAATGTCACAGATTCCTATAATTACCTCTGAAAACAGTTGCACAAAACCCCCACTTGGGAAGGAGACCTCCACTTTAGCGTAGACTTAAAAAAAGGCAAGAAATAAGCTAGAAAATAAGCAAAAAACAGAAAAAAAACTACTAACCATAGATAGCTACTATGGTGACAAGGATGATGAAAACACATATTCAGAAGAAGACAACAAAGTCAAAATTCCTTCATCCAAATCCTCAAAGAAAATTATGAATTGGTCTCAGGCTGTGAAAAAGCTCAAAAATTATTTTAAAAAATTAAATAAGAGAGGTAAAGGAAAAATTGGGAAGAGAAATAGGAGTGATGTAAGGAAATAATGAAAAATAAAAGATTCAACAGCTTGGTGAAGAGAACACAAAAACATACTGAAGAAAATAACACCATAAAAATAGAATAGGCCAAATGGTAAAAGAGGCACAAAAATCCAATGACGAGAAGAATGCCTTGAAAAGCAGGACTGGTCAAATGGGAAAAAAGACAAACCAAAACTCACTGAAGGGAAGAACTCATTAGCAAGTAGAATTGATTGAATGGAAGAGGGGGCACAAAATCTCACTGAAGAAAATAATTACTTAAAAGTTAGAATTGGGGAAGTGTAAGTTGGGCTTTATAATAATCAAACAGAATCAAAGGATGAAAAAAATAGAAGAAAACGTGAAATAGCTCATTAGAAAAACAACTGACATGGAAAATAGATCCAGGGGAGATAATCTTAAAATTATTGGACTACCTGAAGGCCATGATCATAAAAAGAGTCTGGACATAATATTTCAAGAAATTATCAAGGAAAACTGCCCTCATGTTCTGGAACCAGAAGGTAAAATAGAGGTTGAAAGAATCCACCAATCACCTCCTGAAAGAAATCCCAAAATGAAAACTGCCTGGGATATTATAGCCAAATTCCAGATCTCCCAGATCAAGGAGAAAATGCTGCAAGCAGCTAAAAAAAAACAATTCAAATATCATGGAGCCACAGTTATAATAACATAAAATTTAACAGTTTCTATATTAAAGGATTAGAAGGCTTTGAATATGATATTCTGGAAGGCCAAAAAGCTAGAATAAGAATCCAGAATCACCTATCCAGAAAAACTGAGTACAATCATTCAGGGGAAAATGGATATTCAGTGACATAGACAACTTTCAAGCATTTCAGATGAAAAATAAGAACTGAATAGAAAATTTGACTTTTAAATACAAGACGCAAAAGAGGAAGAAAAATGTAAACAGGAAAGAGAAATCATAAGGGATTCCATAAGGTTGAACTGTTTATATTGCTGCATGTGATAATACTGTTTATAACTGCTAAAAACTTTCTCAATATTTGGGCTGTTAGAAGGAGTTGTTTATGGCCTTTTGTTCTCAAAGAGGACCAAAATGACATCACTATGCTAGAGTCAAGTTTCAGTGTGTCTGCCTGTGGCTGATCAGACTAATATGAGCTTGGAATGCTTTACCATAGGACAGCCACAAATAGTCCATTTGAATATTTGCACATCTTGCATTTTCTTTGAGCTGTTTCAATTCTGCTTTGCTCATAGAGCACAGCACCTTCTCTGATGCCAGCATGCCATGCTGAGAGATCCTTTGCCAGTGTCTCCCATGTCACAAAGTTCTTGAGAGAGAACTTGAGAGTGTACTCTTTGGGCACATTGATGATAAAGGACTCTTTATCTTTTCTTTGACCTCATCAGGGTTCATCATGATGGGAACATAGGCACTGATGATGGTGTCATGACATTTTCCTGTGAGTGGCAATAGTATTATCATGAGCTGGTCATTCACTCCTTTTGACAGGCATACAAGCTTGTTGACTAAATTAGTTTGATTGCAAACCTATGCTAGCTTCACTGCATTCCTCTTCACTGTGACCACTCCAGAAAAACATGTATCCAGCTCCAACTTCAGTAAGCTGGCTTCATTTGCTAGTCTTGTTTCACTCAGGGCTGCTATTTAGATGCAATACCTACTGAGTTCTCTTGCAACAAGAGCTGTTCGTCTTTCAGGTCTACTGGATTTTGTGTTGTCTGTAAGTGTGTGTACATTCCATGTGCCGATGGTGAGTGGAATCATCCTTGCAGATGTTTTTGTACATTTTTTTGTGTTCTGACTGCAGAATGGGATTCCCTGCATACTGCCAGGGTTGGGTAGGCAGACAATTTTTAGGGCACCTCTTCTAGCCCTTTCCTCATATCAGGAGGTGAGCAGCACGATTCTTAAAAGTCTGCTCAGACACACATAGGATTGCCAAATCCAACGGCTGCTTCCGGTAAGAAAGGACCTGGGCAGGCTGTGTGTGGGATTGTGACTACAGTTCCAGTGTATCCATATCTGCTGCATCATCACTTGCCTACACAGGACTTTGAGATACATATAATGGTAAAATGATATGGGTGATGTCTTTTGATTTGTGCATAAATTGGATTTAAGTGAGGCAGAGTTGCATGAAGTCATTGGCCTCACACTCTCCTCCAGAACCATCACAATCCAGTGGCAGGACTGAATCATGATGACTGCTGATGGTTTAAGATGCAGTGGATAAACTTGGTGTCTTTGAAGTCTAACCAAGCTCTAAGCACCCCATAGCACCTGCTTTGGTTGCCTTTATGTCTGTTGGAAGAAATTGTTCTCATCTACCCTTTCCATGAGGGGAAGTCTTCACATGCTTTGGGTAGACATGGCCCTGACTCACAATGGTCCGAGACACTTTGGTTACCTTCAACCTGGTAAGCCCATCTGCTGAAACTGCTTACTGAGGTGTGGCCACTGTGCATACTATAGCTTCTTTTTATAATTTTTTATTAAATTATTTAATTTATTTAATATTTTTTAGTTTTCAAGACTGAAATTAAGAAGAGTTTGAATTACAAATTTTCTCCCCATTTCTACCCTCCCCCAACTCCAAGATGGTATTTACTCTGGTTGTCCTGTTCCCCAATCAGCCCTCCCTTCTGTCACCCTACTCCCCACCCCCATCCCCTTTTCCCTTACTTTCTTGTAAGCCAAGATAAATTTCTATGCTCCGTCGCCTGTATATCTTATTTCCTAGTCGCATGCAAAAACTTTTTTTTGAATATCTGCTTTTAAAACTTAGAGTTCCAAATTCTCTTCCCTCTTCCCTCCCCACACACCCTCCCTAAGAAGGCAAGCAATTCAACATAGGCCTCATGTGCATCATTATGCAAAACCCTTCCATAATACTCATGTTGTGAAAAACTAACTATATTTTACTCCTTTCTATCTGAATCCCCCTTTATTGAATTTTCTCCCTTGACCCTGTCCCTTTTCAAAAGTGTTTGCTTTTGATTACCTCCTCCCCCTATCTGCCCTCCCTTCTATCATCTCCCCTTTTTCATCTCCTTCCTCCTTCTTTCCTGTTGGGTAAGATGCCAAATTGAGTGTGTATGTTATTCCCTTCTCAGGTCAAATCCAGTGAGAGCAAGATTCACTCATTCCCCCTCACCTGCCCCCTCTTCCCTTCCTACAGAACTGCTTTTTCTTACCACTTTTATGTGAGATAATTTTCCCCATTTTATCTCTCTTTTCTCCCTCTCTCAATATATTCCTCTCTCATCCCTTAATTTGATTTTATTTTTTTAGATATCATCCCTTCATATTCAAGTCACCCTGTGCCCTCTGTCTATACATATATATGTGTATGTATATATATATACATATATATGCATATATATATGCACACACACATGTATGCATACATATATATATACACACATATATATAAAATACACACACACATATATATGCATACATATATATACACACATATATATAAAATACACACACATATATATGTATATACATATATATATATATATGTATGTATGTATGTATATTGCCTGCAGTTACCCTAATACTGAAGTCTCATGAATTATACACATCATCTTTCCATGTAGGAATGAAAGAAAACAGTTCAACTTTAGCGAGTCCATTATGATTTGTCTTTCTTGTTGACCTTTACATGCTTCTCTTGATTCTTGTGTTTGAAAGTCAAATTTTCTATTCAGCTCTGGTCTTTTCATTGACAAAGCTTGAAAGTCCTCTATTTTATTGAAAATCCATATTTTGCCTTGGAACATGATAATCAGTTTTGCTGGGTAGGTGATTCTGGGTTTTAATCCTAGCTCCATCGGCCTCCAGAATATCATATTACAAGCCCTTCAATCCCTTAATATAGAAGCTGCTAGATCTTGTGTTATCCTAATTATGTTTCTGCAATACTCAAATTGTTTCTTTCTGGCTGCTTGCAGTATTTTCCTTGATGTGGGAGCTCTGGAATTTGGCAACAGTGTTCCTAGGAGTTGTCTTTTTGCGATCTTTTTCAGGAGGTGATCATTGGATTCTTTCAATTTCTATTTTACCCTCTGACTCTAGAATATCAGGGCAGTTCTCCTTCATAATTTCTTGAAAGATGATATCTAGGCTCTTTTTTTGATCATGGCTTTCAGATAGTCCAATAATTTTTAAATCATCTCTTCTGGATCTATTTTCCAGGTCACTGGTTGCTCCAATGAGATATTTCACATTGTCTTCCATTTTTTCATTCCTTTGGTTCTGCTTTATAATAGCTTGATTTTTCATAAAGTCACTAGCTTCCACTTGCTCCAGTCTAATTTTTAAGGTAGTATTTTCTTCAGTGGTCTTTTGGACCTGCTTTTCCATTTGGCTAATTCTGCCTTTCAAGGCATTCTTCTCCTCATTGGCTTTTTGGAGCTCTTTTGACATTTGAGTTAAACCTATTTTTGAAGGTGTTATTTTCTTAAGTATTTTTGGGTCTCCTTTAGCCAATCATTGACTTGTTTTTCATGGTTTTCTTGCATCACTCTCATTTCTCTTCCCAATTTTTCCTCTACTTCTCTAACTTGCTTTTCCAAATCCTTTTTGAGCTCTTCCATGGCCTGAGACCAGTTCATGTTTTTCTTGGAGGCTTCTGTTGTAGGTTCTTTGACTTTGTTGACTTCTTCTGACTGTATGTTTTGGTCTTCTTTGTCACCAAAGAAAGATTCCCAAGACTGAGTCTGAATCTGAGTCTGTTTTCGCTGCCTGGCCATGTTCCAAGCCAAGTTACTTGTCCCTTCAGTTTTTTTGTAATGGTGTGAGTGCTTGTAGAGTAAAGAGTACTTTGTTCCAAGCTTAAGGGGTTGCGCTGTTGTTTTCAGAGTTATTTCTACACAGCAAGCTCTGCCACACCATTGCTACTTCTCCCCCAAGAACTGCCAACCCAGACCAACTCAGATCTAAGCTGGCTCTGCACTCCTACTCAGATCTGCCACTTAATTCCTCCCAACAGGTGGGCCTGGCACCAGAAGCAACTGCAGCTGTAGATCTGTAAGCAGCCTCTGAGCTGCACCACCTCTGCTGCCCCCAGGATGGTGGCCGAACCACAAACTCCTTTCACTCTGTTCCAGCTGCTTTTCCCACTAACCTTCTCTATTGTCTTTGCTGTTTGTGGGTTGAGAAGTCTGGTAACTGCCACAGCTCACTGATTCAGGGTGCTAGGGCCTGTTGTGCCTGGCTCCTGGTCTGGTTGTTCTTGGCATGGCTCATGCTGGGCTCTGCTCTGCTTCCAGTTCCATGTGATAGACCTTACCCTGTGATCATCCAGGCTGTCCTGGACTGGAGCCCTGCTTCCCTCTCCTATTTTGTGGGTTTTGCAGTGCTAGAATTTGTTCAGAGCCATTTTTATAGGTGTTTAGAGGGACCTGGAGGGGAGCTCATGCAAGTCCCTCCTTTCCAGCTGCCATCTTGGCTCTGCCCTGCCTTGCTATAGCTTCTTGGAGCCACAGGTGAGAGTTGGGGGGAAGAAGTGGTCACCAAAAGTGGAAAGCAGCCCTAGAAAGGGCTTGGCAGCCTTCAAATCATAGGTACCAGTCCTCCTTGAACACACCCTACACCCCAAGGAGTATACATAAACAGAAAGAAGGGGTGAGTTGAGTGTGATGCTACGTTTATCTCAGAAAAATAAAACTAAGGGATGAGAAAGAAGAATTCACTGTGAGAAGGGGAAAGGGAGAAGTAAAAGTGGATGAATTATCTGACATAAAGGAGGTCTGAGAGAGAATTTACAGTACAGAGGGAAATAGGGCAAGTGTGGAGGAGAGCACTAGGACCTTACTTTCATTGTAATTGGCTCAAAGAGGGAATAATATACACACTCAGTTGTGTGTAGAAATCTTTCTTACCATACAGGAAAGTAGTAAGAGTAGAGGATAAGAGAAGTATGTTTGTAGGGGGCATCTGATAAAAGGTAAGACAGTTTGGGGGAGGTAAAAGTCAGAAGCAAAACACTTCTGAGGATGGACATGGTAAAGGAAAGATGGTATGATAAACAGAGGTTGGTAATAGGATGGAGGGAAATTCATAGTTGCTAATCATTACTGTGAAAAAAATTACAGTGAGTTTCTCTGATAAAGACTTCATTTTCAAGCTAATAAAAATGGAGTCAAATTTATGGAAAAAAGAGGCATTCCTCAATTGATAAATGGGCAAAAGATATGAAAAGGCAGTTTTCAGACAAAGTAATCAAAGTTATTTATAGTTATATGAAGAATGTTCTAAATCACTATCAGTGATAGAAATGCAAATTAAAACAGCTCTGAGCTACTACCTCAAATCTGTCAAACTGGCTAATATGATAGAAAAAGAAAATGACAAATGTTGGAGTGGATGTGGGAAAATTGGAACACTAATGTACTATTGGTGAAGTTGTATACTGATTCAACCACTCTGGAAAGCAATTTGCATCGATGCCCAAAAGACAATAAAACCATGCATATCCTTTGACAAAGCAATACCATTACTACCTCTGTATCCCAAAGAGATGAAAAACAAAAAGGGAAAGTACCTATGTGTACAAAAGTATTTATAGCAGCTCTTTTTGTGGTGGCAAAAAATTCAAAATTGAGGGAAAGTCCATCACTTGGGGAATGGCTGAAGGAGTTGTCGTGAATGATTTTAATGGAATGCTATTGTGCTTTAAGAAATGATGAGTAGAATGGTTTCAGAAAAACATTTAAAGATTTACATGAACTGATGCAAAATGAAATAAGCAGAACCAGGAGAACATTGTATACAGTGATAGCAATATTGTTTGGTGATATACTTTAAATACTTAGCTATTTTCAGCAATACAATGATCCAAGATAATTCTGTAGAACTTGGGGTAAAAAGTGCTATCCATATCTACAGAAAGAACTAAAAGAACCTGAACGCAGATAAAAGATCCTTTTTTTCTTGATTTTCTTTTTTTTTTACCTTTTAGTTTTATTTTTCTTTTTAGTTTTCAGCATTGATTTTCACAAGAGTTTGAATTACAAATTTTCTCCCCATTTCTACCCTCCCCCCCGAACTCCAAGATGGCATATATTCTGGTTGTCCTGTTCCCCAGTCAGCCCTCCCCTCTGTCATCCCACTCCCCTCCCATCCACTTTTCCCTTCCTTTCTTGTAGGGCAAGATAAATTTCTATGCCCCATTGCCTGTGTATCTTATTTTCTAGTTGCATGCAAAAACTTTTTTTTTGTTTTTGAACATCTGTTTTTAAAACTTTGAGTTCCAAATTCTCTCCTCTCCTCCCTTCCCACCCACCCTACCTAAGAAGTCAAGCAATTCAACATAGGCCACATGCATATCATTATGTATAACCCTTCCACAATACTCATGTTGTGAAAGAGTAATTATATTTTGCTCCTTCCTAACCTATCCCCCTTTATTGAATTTTCTCCCTTGACCTTGTCCCCTTTTGAAAGTGTTGGTTTTTGATTACCTCCACCCTCATCTGCCCTCCCTTCTATCATCCCCCCTTTTTTTATCTTATTCCTCCTTTTTTTCCTGTGAGGTAAGATACCAAAATGAGAATGTATGGTATTCCCTCCTCAGATCAAATTTGATGAGAGCAAGATTAACTCATTCCCCTTCACCTGCCTTCTCTTCTCTTCCTACAGAACTGCTTTTTCTTGCCACTTTTATGGGAGATAATTTACCCCATTCTATCTCTCCCTATCTCCCTCTCTCAATATATTCCTCACTCATCCCTTAATTTGATTTTATTTCTTTTAGATATCTTCCCTTCATCTTCAACTCACCCTGTGCCCGCTATCTCTCTCTCTCTCTCTCTCTCTCTCTCTCTCTCTCTCTCTCTCTCTTTCTCTCTGTCTCTCTTTGTATATATATATACATATATATATATATATATATACACACATACATACATACACATACATACATACATACACACTCACATATACATATATATATGCATAAAGATATACATATTTGTATATGCATATTCCCTTCAGCTACCCTAATACTGAGGTCTCATGAATCATACCCATCATCTTTCCATGTAGGAATGTAAACAAAACAGTTCAACTTTAGTAAGTCCCTTGAAACTTCTTTTTCTTGTTCTTTTTCTTGATTACCTTTTCATGCTTCTCTTGATTCTTGTGTTTTTAACCTCAAATTTTCTATTCAACTCTGGTCTTTTCACTGAGAAAGTTTGAAAGTCCTCTATTTTATTAAAAAATCCAAATTTTGCCTTGCAGCATGATACTCAGTTTTGCTGGGTAGGTGATTCTTGGTTTTAATTCTAGCTCCACTGACCTCCAGAATATCATATTCCAAGCCCTTAGATCTCTTAATGTAGAAGCTGCTAGATCTTGGATTATTCTGATTATTTTTCCACAATACTCAAATTGTTTCTTTCTGAATGCTTGCAGTATTTTCTCCTTGATCTGGGAGCTCTGGAATCTGGCGACAATATTCCTAAGAGATTTCTTTTTGGGATCTATTTGAGGAGGTGATTGGTGAATTCTTTCAATTTCTATTTTGCCCTGTGGCTCTAGAGTATCAGGGCAGTTCTCTTGATAACTTCTTGAAAGATGATATCTAGGCTCTTTTTTTGATCATGGCTTTCAGGTAGTTCAATAATTTTTAAATCATCTCTCCTGGATCTATTTTCCAGGTCAGTGGTTTTTCCAATGAGATATTTCATGTTGTCCTCCATGTTTTCATTCCTTTGGTTCTGCTTTATAATAGCTTGATTTCTCATAAAGTCACTAGCTTCCACTTGCTCCAGTCTAATTTTTAAGGTAGTATTTTCTTCAGTGGTCTTTTGGACCTCCTTTTCCATTTGGCTAATTCTGCCTTTCAAGGCATTCTTCTCCTCATTGGCTTTTTGGAGCTCTTTTGCCATTTGAGTTAGTCTATTTTTTAAGGTGTTGTTTTCTTCAGTATATTTTTCAGTATTTTGGGGGTCTCCTTTAGCAAGTCATTGACTTGTTTTTCATGGTTTTCTAACATCCTTCTCATTTCTCTTCCCAATTTTTCCTCTACGTCTCTAACTTGCTTTTCCAAATCCTTTCTGAGGTCCTCCATGGCCTGAGACCAGTTCATGTTTTTGTTTGAGGCTTTTGGTGTAGGCTCTTGCACTTTGTTGACTTCTTCTGGCTGTATATTTTGGTCTTCTTTGTCACCAAAGAAAGATTCCAGAGTCTGAGACTGAATCTCGGTGTGTTTTCGCTGCCTGGCCATATTCCCAGCAACTAACTTGACCCTTGAGTTTTTCAGCAGGGTATGACTGCTTGTACAGTTAAGAGAACTATGTTCCAAGCCTGGGGGGATGTGCCAGCTCTGCCACACCAGCACTCCTCCTTCCCCAAGAACCCCCAACCCGGACTGGACTTAGATCTTCAGCAGGCTCTTTACTCCTGCTCTGATCTTCCACTTAATTCCTCTCACCAGTTGGGCCTGGGCCTGGAAGCAACTGCAGCTGTAGTTCTGTAGCTACCCCACCTCCTCTGCCTCCGGGGCAGTGGCTGAAACGTGAACTCCTTTTTAAACTCTGTCCCCAGTAGCTTTTCCCACTAACCTTCTCTGTTGTCTTTGGTGTTTGTGGGTCGAGAAGTCTGGTAACTGCTTCAGCTCACTGATTCAGGGCTCTAGGGCCCACTCCTCCCGGCTCCTGGTCTGGTTGGTCTGCACGCACATGCAGGGCTCTGCTCTGCTCCGCTCCCAGCTCTGTGCAGGATAGACCTTACCCACATACCATCCAGGCTTCCCTGGGCTGAAGCCCAGCTTCCCTCTGCTTTTTTGTGGGTTCTGCAGTTCTAGAATTGGTTCAGAGCATTTTTTATAGGTTTTTGGAGGGGCTCGGCGGGGAGCTCACCCTAATCCCTGCTTTCCAGCCACCATCTTGGCTCTTTTTCTTCATTTTCGTTATTTTTTTTCTTATTTCTGTGTTTTCTTTCACAGAATAATTTACATGGAAATGTGTTTTGCATGTCTACACAGGTATAACCCATGTCAAATTACTTGTCTTCTCAATAGGGGAAGGGAGGGGAGAGAATTTGGAACTCAAATTTTGAAGAAAAAAAGGTTAAAACTGTTCTTACATGTTATCAGGAAAAATAAAATATAAAATAAGATTTTTTAAATGTCATGAACTTTCTTTGTTGAGAGGAATTAGGACGACACTTGTTGAAAGATGAAAGGGATAGAAAGAAAGGTTTACTTTGTCAATTACTCTCATATTTATGATACATATTTTTTCAAGGCCTGCTTCAAGCCCCAGCTCTTCCTTCAAACTTTCTCTGACTATCCCAGATGATATTGTTAACTCTCTTATCCTAAATAAATAAATAAAATAAACTAACAAGCAAACAAAAATAAACTAGTCATGCTCACATGATCTGGTTTTGGTTTTGTTGTTGTGATTATGCTGGTTGGTGTTTTGATTTGTTCTGCATTTCTTGACTCATGGTTGCTTGGTTTCCTATGTTAGACTGCATGTTTCCTGAAGTATGTGAGGGAAATATCTTTATTTTACATTGGTCAGTGTCTAGCACACTACTCTAAACATAGGATTGTAGGTTTAGAAATGAAAGAGACCTTAGTGATCATGCAAGCCAACTCCATCACTTTATAAATGAAGAAACACACTTAAATACCTAATTGACTTGCCCAAAGCCACATATTGCATGAGAACAGAACCAGGATTTGAACGTAGGCCCTCTGTCCTCAAATCCAGTGATTTTTGCCAGTTAGTAGGTGCTCTGCAATTAGATAGAGAAATCATAGAGCTGGAATGGAAGAGACCCAGCCTAGAAGATATAATATTAGTACATACAGTATAGAATGTTAGGGACATTAGAACACGGAAGTCCAACTCCATCACTTTCTGGAGATAGAGTTGAAGAAGTAAAGTATTTATCCAATGTCATATAGAAAGTTTGGTCAGAAATAAGATTAGAACTCACATTCGTGGAATACCAATTCAGTACTCTATTAATTACCATGCTGCCTCTACAACACAGAGGGGTGAAAATGATTTTTTTTCAATTTTAGCTTTCCATTTGGCATGAACAATTTTCCAAATTTCATCTTTAAATCCATAGGTGGCAACATGAAAACTCCTATTTTTTTTCTCAATCTGTCCAGTTTGTTTTACTTAGGAACAAAAATATTGAAATAGGGTGAAGATAATAATGAAAATTAGAGATAGACAAATGAGAGGAATTAGATTCAAAGAAGACATTGTCACGCAAACTAGGTAGGGGGGAAATGTTGAATAATGTAACCCTATACCTGAGTCACATAACACTTGTGAAAACATGCTATGGAATGCCTATAAACAGTTTCTATAAAATCCTCACATTTCTGTGGAACTTTACAAGCTTCAGAGAACCTCACATTTCTGTGGAACTTTACAAGCTTCAGAGAAGCCTCTGTGGAACCTTCATGTTTTCCCATAGAACCTCTGCACACTCCTATTGAACTTTTGCAAGCTTTCTTTGAACCCTTAGAACTTTCTATTAAACCCTTGAAGCTTCCGTTGAACCCTAGGGTTACACAGAACACAATCTAACAAAGCCTTATCTGGAGTACCTTTATGCCGGTCTCTCAGACCCAGCCTGGTGAATTTTGCAATGAAATGAATTTGAGATTGATTAGTCAAAATCAATTTATGAGACCATTAGTCATGTGGAAGGCTAATTGCTGTTATTGTAATATTATTCTTAATAATCATAAGAGCACCAGAATAATGAAAAATTTAAAAGTTAAATCCCATACATCATGCAGACCTAAAAGATTGTGAAGGTATAAAAGCACAACATTCAGGCAAAGGGACAGCAGAAAACTCACATTTAGGCAATACTTTCTGATCACAAAGGATTTTACATAGGAGATAGCAGGGTATGGAACAGTGAACAACAGAATAGATATAAGAAGACATGGGCATGATGTAGTCTTGTGATGGTAAATGTTTAGCAACTGGCTGTCCAAAAAAAAAAACACTTATGCAAGAAAAACTTTTAACTTTAATCTATATTCTTAACATCTTCTCCATGACTTTTTAAGTCAATCAATAAAATAAATAAATGAATGAATAATTCTAGCCCTGGTTTGAAGCACTTGATAATTTTTGAGGTGTAAATGCTCATGCTGAAAATTTAACAATCAGCTCTCAAGCCAGTTCAAGGTGGCTCCAGCATGCCTTTAGATAATGAGCCCTATCTCTGCCATCTACTAGTTGTGTCTTACTGAGCAAATCATTTAATCTCGCTGAGCCTCACCTATAAAATGTCTGTTATTGAATAATAACTGTATTAAAAGGTTTGTTGCAAGGAAAGTTCTTCATAAACCTTCTGGTAACAAGCCCAGGCCCCAGGGCCACCAAACTTCTTGGACCCGCAGTGCTAAGGGGTCAACCACCAGCATAGTTCAGTCATATTGGATAAGGATGTCTTCTATTTCCTTCTTGGAGGCCTTGTCCACATATTTCTAGTAACAGGCCACCAGGGCTTTGGAGATGGACTGCTGGATAGCCTAAATCTGGGCAACTTGGCTTCTTCCTATCACACGTATCCAGATATCTACTCCAGCAAAACGTTCCTTGCCTAGTAAGAGGATAAGCTCCAGCAGCTTGTACTGCAGGGTGTGAGGCTCAACAATCTCCAGTGGTCGCCCATTCATCTTGATCAGCCCATTGCCTCTCTTGCAGTAGGCCACAACAGTGGCAGTTTTCTTTTGCTTGAAGATCTGGACTAATTGGAGCAGCCCCTTGGATGGCATGCTGCTGGGCTGGAGGCAAAGGATGTGGCAGAGGTAATGGTGGAAGTAGGGAATCAGAGCTCCTTATCCATGTGGTGCTGAAGCATGAAAAGCATTCATTTTTTTAACATGACTTTCAATTAGTACAATAATTTTTAAATTATCTTTCCTGGATCTATTTTGCAGGTCAGTTGTTTTTCCAAAGAGATATTTCACACTGTCTTCCTTTCTTTCCCCCTCTCTTTTGGTTTTGGTCTATTGTTTCTTGATTTCTCATAAAATCATTCACTTCCATTTGCTCCATTCTAATTCTGAATGAATTATTTTCTTCACTGAGCTTTTAGACCTCCTTTTCCATTTGGCCAATTCTGCCTTTTAAGGCATTCTCACCCTTATTGCCTTTTTGGAACTCTTTTTACCATTTGGCTCAGTCTGTTTTTCAAGGTGTAATTTTCTTCAGTAATTGTTGTACCTCCTTTACCAAGATGTTGACTCATTTTTCATGATTTTCTTGCATCAGTCTCATTTCTCTTCCCAATATTTCCTCTACCTCTCTTACTTGATTTTCAAAATCCTTACTGAGCTCTTCCACGGCTTGAAAGCAAATTCTTATTTTTCTTGGAAGCTTTGGATGTAGAAGCTTCAATTTTGTTGTCTTCTTCTGACTGTATGCCTTTATCTTCCTTGTCACCATTGTAACTTTCTACAGTAAAAGGTTTTTTGTTTTTGTTTTGTTTTGTTTTTCTTTTGTTTAATCATTTTCCGAGCATATTACCTGATTTTTAACCTTTTCTTAAAGTAGGAATCTGCTTCCAGGGTGGAGGGCACACTGTCCCGAGCTTTAGTGGTTTTATACAGCTGTTTTCAGAGATACTTCAAAGGACCTGTAAGTTTTCCATTCTTCCAAGCCTGTATGATCTAAGGAGAGGTATTTACCACTCTCCTAGACTGTGCTCTGATCTGTGAGTTACCACAAGCACTCTTTTCTGCCCTGGAACTGTGAGGAGAGTCACTACTCCACTGTGACTACAAACTCTGCTACACTGGCACTCCTCTTCACCCTGGGATTGCCTTCCAGGAATGCAGCTGACTCAGTTTGTGGGCAAAGTAACAGAACCCTGCCTCAGTGCTAGCAAAAAGACTCCTGTAATCTCCTTCTCAACAGTTGTTTAACCCACTTAACATCTGTGGACTGAGAGCTCCAGAAGCAGCCTTTGCCACTGCCACTGCTGATTCAGTCACTCCCAAGTCCTGCTCCTGGCTTGCTGTGGCTGGGGCTTTGCTGGCCTATACTGGGCTGCACTGCACTATGTTTTATTCTCACACAGGGGTGACAGACCCTTCCTGATGTCTTGGGTAGGAAATTTGTTTCACTCTTTTTGTGGTTTCTACAGTTCTAGAATTTGTTTAGAGTCATTTTATAATGATATTTGGAGGGGTTTGGTGGAGACCTTGGGTGAGTCCCTTCCTTTACTCTGCCATCTTGGCTCTGCCTCCATATCTTTTTTTATACCATTAAAACTTGACTACTTAACAGACTATTTAAAACTTTGTCATTTTTTGGTGATGTAACAACAGTGTTGCTAGCAGCTGTTGTGGAGGTATAAGGCCAATAACACCACCACATAAGAAGGCTGCTAGCACAGGTTATTTGATCTTCTTTTCCAAGGAAAGCAACTTTAAGAGGTTTACAATCTCACTTTAATTAAACATACATAAATCATTCACTTAGTTCAGGGGAAAAAGTCAGCACCCTGAACTTCAGAGGAAACACAAACAGAAATTACAAGCAGAAATTATACAAAGAGAGCAAATAACACAACTCAGCAGGCAGGGCTTCCAACTGTCTGTCCATAGCAATACATACACAGTTACCAGAGAGAGAATCACCAACATTTGGGTGTTCAAAGCTGGGGGGCTCCTTAATGGTTACCCAGAGTCTTGTCTGCCCAAATCACATGAACACTCTTCCAATGAGTGAGACCTTAAAGCAAAACACTAACCTCAGAGTATATACACTCTTCTTCAGGGTCAGAGGGTGTCACAACCTTGTGACTCAAACTTATGTAACTTAGGCTTTCCATTGACTTAATCAGGTCATCAAAGACCCTTGATCAATCAAAGGCAAGACTCAATCAAAGGCACTTGATTGCCTTAGTGCTGAGAAATACTCCAAAAGTAAAAGCAGCAAAAAGTTCCACTTTGCTTGCCATTTCAGGTAATCTCCTTATCTCCCACATATTCAATTGTATATACGTTAACTGAGAACCATTTATATGCCAAGACTTGTGCTGTTTAATGAGGAAGAAATAAAATGATTGAAAACTATTGATGGATAGAAGGTAAGACCCAGTAATAAATAACTATAATATAAAAAGTCCAAAAAATGCATGAGATGTGCAAGTAGAATACTATAAAATTCAAAGGAAGGGGAGGGCAGATTATAGATGCTCTAGGCAATCAGAGGATATCATTTTTCTTAAAGTTCATATTCAAGTTTGGCTGAGAAAGAAGCATTGGATTTCAAATGGTGGAAATGGAAAGGGTTCATTAACATTGAATGATAGAATATAGTATAAAAGAATGTTAGAGCTATAAGGAAACTGAGAATGTTAAGTTTTGAAACATATAACATAGAATATGAGAGCTATAGATGTGAGAAAATAAAATACTAGAACAAAGAAAAATATCTTTAAATCTAGAAATGTCTTTGGAGACATTGACTCTACTTTTCTCTTTCCTTATAGATGAAGAAACTGAGGCCTAGAGTGGGAATTCCTCATAAAATCATTCAATTCTGACTTTTCATTGTAAACCCATTTTACTCTTGCATCTATAGTACGTAGTTAATAGACAGATGTACCCTCTGCATGCAAGGTTGATGACTGATACCAATGATCAGATACTATTTTCCTCTCTCACAACAGATATGTTCATTGTTTTAGTAAAGTACTCTGAAAAGGAATCCCTTGTGAAATATAAACCTGTTGTCAATAGGATTCTTCTCTCAAGGTTTCCATTGAGGGACTGCTGAAAGGGGAACTCAGTTGAATTGATTGATGTGTTCAAGTGACGGCCTTGGGATTGGATGAGCAAATATGAGCAGGCAAGTAATAAACAAACCCAACTCAGCATTTAGGAAGTACACCGTGTGCTAAATTCCCCTGAACAATTTGGGCCTGTATCAGCTCAAAACATTAAGGGATGGTTCACTGATGCAAGGAAAATGACAGAAGTGCTGCGTTTGAATTTAAGAGAAACAGACCAAAGACGGTACTCATTTCAGTGTAACTGCACCCATTTAACAATATGAAGGTTATATCTAACCATGCAGAGGAAAGCGGAGAATTGAAGTAATTATCCAAATAATACTAGACTAGAAAAGTCACATAACATGGGAGGTGAGGGGAGAGAGACAGAGAGAGAGAGAGAGAGAGAGAGAGAGAGAGAGAGAGAGAGAGAGAGAGAGAGAGAGAGAGAGAGAATGGACTTTATGTTTTCTGTTCACCCTGGAATTATCTGCATAATTGCACCAATTTTGTCTTCCTCTTCACACATATGTGGATACAGCTTTGCCAATCCAAGTCCTAGAATCACAGAGCCCAAAGGCACCTTAGAATATAAAGTGTTAGCATGAAGAATACAGAATTTTAGAGCTAGAAGAGTGTTTCAAACCTAGAAACTCATAGCAAGTAAGTTTCTTAGAATTTAGCATGCTATAGAATTGAAAGGGACATTTCCAGATCTTCTCATACAATTCATTATTATTATTTTAAATAGGGGGAAACAAACTCAGAAAAGAGAAAGTGACTAGTTCACAACCACACAAGACTAGAACCCCTGACTCCTAGCTCTGAGTTAGGTGCTCTTTTCATTAAATCACATTAAACAATATAACAAATATCCATTGCATTTCTATTTGTATATACAAAATCCTATACTAGACTCAAGGTTTAATATATCAATCTGCCTCTCATGTGTACAAAATCAGACCCACATACTCCTACAATCCACGAACCCCAATAGACAGTAATGTTCAGAATCACACTTCACTTTATTTCAATGAACTTGAATACCTCATTAAAACTCCCAACACCCATGAGAGTTGAGTAAAAGGGACCATTAACCCTAAATTGTAGCCAAGAAAATTGAGACAAAGAGAGGTTAAGTGATTTTTCACAGGTAGCATAGAAAATAAAATGGCAAGGGAATAGCAAGTAACACTGCTTCCTAACTTTGTATTCATATTTTATGCAACATATTCTATTACATTAGCATTCCCTGTTTTTTGTTATTACTTTTTAACCAAACCTATGATTTTCTAAGTTTATGGAGCTCCCAATCAAGAACTTCTTCTACTAATGTAGATCAAAATTTTCTTTGCAAAATTTAGTTTTAGACTAATAGTCCTCTACCTTTTAAAAAAGGTATATCCATGAATAAAAACTTTTGGAGCAAACATGCCAATTATGTGTGCTTAAACATACAAGTATATGTTTACACATTTACATATATTTGCATATATCCCACACACATATACACACATACATACATGCATATCTATATATGTAAGAACATATGGATAAATATATTGCTATTATATGCATATACTCACGTATGTAGATATAGATGTAAATATACATCTATTTATGTGTATATATGTACATATATGCTTTAGTGTATATGTATATTTATATACACATATATCTTGCATTAATGATTATGCACATCCCAAATATACACAGTATATATTTTAAAATGATAAGGCAAAGATGACATAATATTTGCTCCTAATTTCAGAAGAGCCACTGGAGTTTACTGAATAGAGAAGTTACCTGACAAGACATATATTTTAGGAAAATCAGATTGACCACTATCAGAAGGATGGATGACAGAGGGGAGAGACTCAAGGAAGGAAAGCTTATTGGGAGGCCATTGTAATGGTCCACATGAATGGTGATGAAGTTTCTCATCTGTGATTGTGGCTGTGTCATAAAGGGATAAGAAGAGATAGGAGAGACATTGTCTAGACACAGGTGACATGATTATATAAATGTGAGGATAAGCAATGCAATAAAAAGTTTGGAAATGTGTTGGTTTTGAAGGAAAGATAACATGACAAAATCTGTGACAGAGATCATAAATACCCATGTCTGTTCATCCTGTGACATTCACTCTTCCCATCAAAAGCAAAAATGGAAGAGAAATGGGGATGTCACTTACTACTCTCTGCTGCATGCAAGAGTTGATCTGAGGGTGAAAGCATGAGGATGCCAAGAAGGGGGCAGAATTTTGCATTGGCAGCTCTTGTTGGGCTGTATTTAGTTTATAACTACCCCATGAAGCTAATATTTGGCAGTAGCCATGACAAGCCAACAGAATGAAGAAGAGGAGGAGTACGAGAGTTGAGATAACGATCAAAAGAGAAGTATCTTGGTGATAAGTTCAGGATATACAACTGTAAGGAGGATGGGATTCAGTCTTCCCCTCTTCCAATTGGTTGCTAATATATCCTTTGAGGAAATTTTGTAGCCTCTACTTTGGAGCATATGGCTCTCAGACAGTTGCCTGGGGCACTGAGACATTAAGTGAATTGCCCTGGGTCACAATGCCAGTAAGTTTCTGAGGTAGGACTTGAATTCATATCTTTTCGACTCTGAGGCCAGTTCAACTAAATATTTCCGTGATGCCATGCCACACCATCTCAAGTATTCACTAGAAATAACCATAATCAATTGAGTAGAAAATAATTTCCCTTTTTTCCTCCTTCTTCCTATTTTTAGTCCATCCTTTTCATTCTTTTCCATTTTCTTCCTTCACTTCCTTTCCTTCATTCTTCCTTCACTTTCTTTCTTCTTTATTTTTCTCTTTCTTTTTCATTTCCTTTTTTCTTTTTCTTTTCTTTTCCTTCTTTATATCCTTTACACTATAGTCTTGTATTATTGGCTTAATGTGGTTTCCTTTCATCAGGCTTATCCTCCTGCAATCCATCTTCTGCATCACTTTCAAAAGTAAAAAAAAGCCTTTTTACTCAAAAATGTTCAATGCTAAAAGGCACCATTGAAGTGTGGATACAGTAAGCCTCAGGTTCAAGGACACCTTTCTTCAGGGCCTGCCTCTGGCATGTACTGAATGTGTAACCCTGGGCAACTCTTGAAGGCTATAAGTTGCAGAAAAAGGATCTCAAATACTTTGGCAGAAGGCATTTACTCATTGGAATTGTCTTAACCAGTGAAACCACAGGTCTGGTTTTTTTAAAGGATTTCAAATTTTCCATGAGTATAACTCACCACTCCTGTACATAGACAAATTGTATTATCAGGTCTGAACAAGTTTGTTGCTCAGATAGTGCCCCTATCACCCTATCTGCCTCCTCAAGGAAAGCTTTCTTGCAAAAGAAAAGCAAAGAAAACCCATAATCATAGATTTAGAATGAAATCCTGGGTGGAACAGAAGATGAGGGAGTCACTGAGATATCAATAGACCAGATAATTAGTAAAGTCTCTTCCAACACTAGTAGTCTATATTCTATGTTCTAATATTCAGTGTTCTAACATCCCTTCCTGCTGTTGCACACCATGTTCTAAGGTCCCTTCTAGAAGTAACATTCTATAGTTATAGTCTACTGAGTAATTTTACTAGTTGATCTTGATCCTGGGGAACATATGATGAAATATATCTTCCTTCATCCCAGCAGAGAGATGGGGGACTATGGGTGCAGAATGTGGCATACACTGACAGATATGACATTTGACTGTTTTCAGTTGTTGCAAGAAAGAATTCAGTTCCAAAGAGCAAGGAATGTTATATCAGTATATACCTATACTGTAAAAACAAAAGCTATCAATGATAATCATTTTAAAAAAGAAAATCATGTTTTAATATTCCATTGATTGGTAGCTAAGTTTACAGTGACAGGTCACCCCACTCACTCACTGCACCACAAACACACAGACATATACACATACATAAACTGTACACATAGCTTGTATCAATAATACTAAGGAAAATAAGCACCGTGAAGCTGAAAAGGTTTTAGAAGTTAAGCTAGCCTGCCATAGTCTAGGTGCTGCTGACATTACCAGATGGAATTAATTTAATTCCACTCAGTTATGCTTTTAAATTTGATTTGAGAAATGTGTCATAAAATGCTATTGAGAAGTATAGTAGTGAATTCCTGAGCAGGCTGGATGACTGCCTAGGTGCTAAAAGGCATAAGGACAGAGGATTGTGTATATGCTGCTTATTTGGATTTGGTTGGGGGGAATGGCTATGATGTTTTAGGGTCACAGTTTTGTGTGTCTTGGGTCCCTTGTTATTTATGAGAATTCATCTAGGTGTAGGGCAGAAATCACTAAGATTGAGGGAAAATAGAATATGGAATAAAGTATAGGGTCAAAACGTTAATTATTACCAAAACAATTATAACAAAATTGTTATAATCAAAATATAATGCAATAATAATAATAGGCAGTTAGTTGGTGCAGTAAATAGAGTGTTGAGCTTGGAGTTAGGAAAACTTGACGTCAAATCCAGACTCAGGCATATACCAATGGGGTGACCATGGGTAAGTCATTTAACCTCTCTCTGCCTCGGTTTCTTCCACTGTAAAATGAGGAAAATAAGAGCACCTCCCTCCCAAGATTGTTGTAAACACCAAATGAGTTTTGTGTAAAGTGCTTAGCACAGTGGTTAGCACATAATAGATGCTTATAAAGCTTGTTCCTTTTCACTACTCTTTCCCCAATAGAAAGAATAAAAATACCTTAAAATTGTAGAGCACCTTAAATAAATGTAATTTAACATGCATGCATTTTGTTTTTAATAACCACATGAAGTCATCATTTGCCTTAACTTGGCCTTAAATTTCCCATCTATAAAATAAGGAGATTGCATTTGTTGATTTCTGGCAGTTGAGATTCTGTTTCCTAACATTCTATTTACTATGGTTCATAAAGTTACAGATTTCTAGGGCTGGTCTAAACCTTAGGGATCCTCTGCTTTGATTTTTCAATTTTACTGATAGAAAATATAGGACACAATGAAGGGGACTTAGGTGTCCAAGGTTACCCAAAACGTAACTATTGCTTTGCAGTTTTCTCAGCAAATTTTGTTAAATAATGTGCTCCTGTCTCAAAAGCTTGGATTTGGGGATTTATCAAATAGTAGATTACTATGGTCCTTTACTTCTGTGTATTGTGTTCCTAATCTACTCCACTGATCCACCACTCTATTTCTTAGCCAGTACCAGATTGTTTTGATGATTACCACTTTGTAAAACAGTTTGAGATCTGTTACTGCTAGGCTACTTCCTTCACACTTTTTTTCCCATTGATTCCCTCGATACTGTATTCTTGACCTTTTGTTCCTTGGCTTTCTAGTGTTTTTTTTTAACAAAAATGAATGTTGTGTTTTGTCAAAAGCTTTTTCTACCTCTATTGAGATTATCATATGATTTTTGCTAGTGGTTATTGATATGATTAATTATGCTGATAGCTTTTGTAATATTGAACTAGCCTTGGATTCCTGGCATAAATCCCACTTAGCTATATTGCTGTAATCACATTACTAGTATTTTATTTAATTTTTTTCTTTCAATATTCATTAGGGAAATTAGTCTTTAGTTACTTTTTCTGTTTTTATTCTTCTTGGTTTAAGCATCAACACTATATCTGTATGGAAAAAGGAATTAGGACTCCTTCTTTGTCTGTTTCTCAAAATAGTTTATATAATATTGGAATTAATTGTTCTTTAAATGTTTAATGGTTGAATGTCTTAAAAAAAAACTGGACTGGCAATTTGATTATCCAACCTCTCTCAGCATTTATCTTTTTATTATATCCAGAAAGAAAGAAAAAAAAATGCCCTCACAGACTTGGGTTAAATCACAGTCCAGTTTAATTTAGCAGTCTTAAAGATGTGCTAATGCTGAAATTTCTGAAATGACACCCTTTTCCTTTTCAACTGAATCACACACTAATAATCCATGCTGTTGATGGTATTATTTAAATCATTAATATGAAAGACCTGGGTACTCTCACCCCTCCAATACATTATTTATACTGCCCACAGAATAGCTTTCTTTTGCATAGACCTGATCACATCATTGCTTTCCTTAAATATTTTCAGTGGTTCCTATCGCTTCCTAGGTAAAACAACAGCAACAACAAAACACACACATATACACACAAAACCACACCAAACACACACACAGAAACAAAAAGCAACAACAACTCATCTTGTATTCCTCAGCTTTTCAAAATATATTACAATCTCTCTGATAATTTTTTGTGATTTCAGAATATTCCTGTATTATTTATTTCCTTTATATGTGAAGGTCTTTCTCCTTGCCACATGAAAATGTATTAACTACTAAATATGTTAGAGTTTGAAGAATAGTATTTTTTCTGGTGCTGATCTATGAATGTTTTAATTCAACCTTTTATTATTGTGTACAGATATTCAGTACAGTTTTCTTATATTGCTCCATTATATTCAGGTTTTTTGGAATCATTGTATTCAACCATAAGAGCTATGATTCTTAATTATCTATGTATATTCTACCTTCAGAAACAGTCACTTTTGCTCCTATTGAATATGTATATTTTTTAACATTGTCTTCTAGTTGTTTTTTCCTGCCAAACTTTACACCTGGGAAAGTTTGTTTTGGAAATCAGCTACTCATTCCCTCTCTCTCTCTCTCTCTCTCTCTCTCTCTCTCTCTCTCTCTCTCTCTCTCTCTCTCCCTCCCTCCCACTCAGTTCAATTCAGCAGACATTTTTAAAGAATCTTCTATGTGTTAGATACTGTGCTACGTTGAGAGAATAGAAAGAAAAAAATTAACATGTTTTCAACTTATAGAAATTAAATATTACCGCAGGGGAAAGTGAGGCCAGATAGTGTTATATGCACACTATTATGTGTCCCATAAGCACATGGGCTTGTTGTTACTTTTATTTCTGGTGTATCTATTCTTTCCTTCACTTGGGTGAGGGAATATCTGAATAGATTTCAAATTTCTGAGCTTCAAATAGTCTCGAGTGAATGAGAGTCATTAAAGGCTGAGTAGCCATAGGTCAAGATAGTTTGTGGTCTACATCAGAGCCCTGAGAAGTGACTGGGACACAGTTTAGCAGTGGCATAACTTCACTACCAAGATGCCAAGTCCTACAAGCAAGAAGGATTTGTGCATTGGCTAAGTCAAATTTAGCAGTGAACTTAGCAGGGCAAATACTTGAAGATACTACTTAAAATTGGAACCCATTCCCCGAGTGGCCAAAGAGGGATGGGGGAGTATGCTCCCCCAAGTGTTGGGTAGGCATTTTTGTAATGTCTGTTATTGCTATATGTTTAATCAACAAATCCATCAGCAAGTATTTATTAAGCACCTTTATATTCCAGGAAACATGCTATGTGTTAGCATGTACAAAAAATAAAAGAATCAATCCTGACAACGAACTGACATTCTAATGAAGGAAATAGTAAGCACATATGAAATATATATAGCATAAATACTAAGTTTAAAAAATACCAATGTTTGCAAAGTAGTAAAATACAAGCAGGTTGTAAGGGAAAGAACTAACATTTGAAGAGAATAATAAAAGCCTCATGTAGAAGACAGTGCCTGAGCTGCATTTTAAAAGAAAAGGACATCATGAAAAGTAAGGTAAAATATGCCTTTATATTAATCAATCAATAAAAATTTATCAAGTGCCTACTATGTGCCTGGCACTGTGCAAAGTGCTGGGGATATTAAAAAAGAGGTTCCTTCCTTACTACAATGTAATGGGAGAGACAACAAGCAAACGTGTATGTGTGTGTGTGTTGGAAATAACTGACAGAGGGAAGGCACTGAAATTTACAGAGATTGGGAAAGGCTTCCAGGATAAAGTGCAGTTTTATTTAGGATTGAAAGAAATTCTGGGTGGTCAGTAGTCAGAGCAGAGAAGGAAGGGCATTCCAGGCATAAGGAACAAACAGCCAGAGAGAATTCCCAGAGCTGAGGAATGCAGTGTCCTTCCAGTGGAACAGTCGGGAGGCCAGAATCACTGGAATGAAGAGTATATTTGGAGAGTCAGCCCTCCCTCACTCAAATCAAAGTCAACTACAAGTCATGTCATCATTTTCCTGATGTCATGGTCCTCTTTGAAAATAAAAGACAAACATACGATATGTGGAGAGTAAGATGTAAGAATAATGCAAAGTTAGGAGAGGATTAGATTATAAAGGGCTTTAAATGACAAATAGAGCATTTTATATTTGTTGCTGCTGGCAATAAGAAGCCATTGAAGTTTTTTGTTTATTTTTGGTGGACTGACATGATCAGAATTGCATATTGGGAAAATCAACTTAGTTTTGAAATGGAGCATGTATTGGAGTGGGGAGAGACTTGAAGCAGGCAGACCCGCCAGCAGTCTATTGGAATAGCCCAGGCATGAAGTGATGAGGGTGGTGGCGGTGTCAGAGAAGAGAAGGGGGAGTATTCAAGAGACACTGCAAAGATGAAATCAACATGCCCTAGCAACAGTTTGCATATGGGTTGAGGTGAGAGTGAAGAATCCAGGATAACTTCTAGATTGGAAGCCTAAGAGACTGGGAGGTTGATCTTGCCCTATATAGTAATGGGGAATGTAGCAATGGCACAGGGTTTAGAGGGAAAGATAATCAATTCCATTTTTTACATATTGAGTTTAAGATCTGTAACGGTAATTAAATCTATGAGAACTGATGAGATCAACTAATGAAGTAGTTTAGAGGGAGAAGAGAAGATGACCCAGGACAGCATCTGAGGGGCACCTATTGTTTAGAGGGCATGATGGTAAAGACAGTTTAGCAAAGAGGAATAATCTAAGAGGTTTAATAGGTAGGAAGAAAACCAGGAGAGACTAGTATTCTAACATGTCAGGAGAAGAACTCTCAAGGAGGAGAGAGTGATCGACACTGTCAAAGACTGTACACAGATCAAGGAGAATGAGGATTGATAAAATGCCATTGGATTGGGAAATAAGATATAATTAGTAATTTTAGATAGAGCTATTTTGGGTGAAATTATAATTTATATTTATTGTTTAAATGACACAAGGACACTAATCACCGGTGATTGATATGAGAGAGAACATACCAGAACTGGGGCTTGAACCCATACCATTAGAGAAGATATCGCCCTAAATCTTCAGGGATTTCCTTAGAATCCTGAAGGAGTGATTTAGCCCTGCTCTGGTGAAACTTATTTCATCAGCAATTTTGGATGAGGATCCCCAGAGTTTTTATGGGATAAGTTTATATGTGAAGAATTTCATATGTTTTTGCAATATATTATTAATATGGGGTGGGGTGGATGAGGTACTCCACAAAGTCTCTTTTGGTTCTAATATGCTGGGTTTCTATTACCCATACAGAAATTTAAAATAATTTCCTCTCTAATGGAAGTAGATACTTGGCTATGTGGTGATTCAAGTATGGGCATTTGCATTCCCCAGGGTGGGAGAAATAATCAGGAGAAGAGAAAGTTGGTCAGGTGCCACCCACACAAATGCCAACCTCAGTGCTTGTGCCATTGGTTACCAACCACTAGTCAAACCCAGAGATGATGAATATAGATCATACTGGTGGCTATATCAACTTCCTCACAAAAACCCCTAACTCCTGATACACCAGTCTCATATTGACAAACTGTTAAGTTCTATTAAGTGCCTAGTGTTAATCCATAATTCCTCCACCATCATCATCATGAGTTTACATCAAAATACATTCTAGCTTAGAAAATGGAGAGAAGAGCAACTAGTAAATGGAGAAAGGGCAATGGATTTGGAGTCAGGAGATATGGGATTAATACTGTCTCTGACACATACCACTTGTGTGACCTTAGAAAAATTACTTCACTGGCCTTAGTTTTCTCCTCTGTAAAATGAGAGGGCTGGATATGATGTTATATATGGAATTTCCAAATTAAATACACGCACCAACACTATAATTCATTTGCAAAACCAGAGCCAATAAACCAACTTCTTAGTTTTAAAGTTCTTCCCTTTCTTTATCTCCCTTGAATATACACTTTCTTGGACATCATGAATGTTAGAAGAATCACTCCCACCACGATAACAGGAGTAAAATAAAGCTTTATTGTGATTTTATAGAGTGAGCCCTGCAAATGAATTAAGTAACCTGGTTCTGGACCTGGCTGTTCTAACTTGTGTAACTTTGGATATGTCCCTTCCCCTTTTGAGGACTCAGTTTCCTCAACTATAAAATGAAAACATTGAAGACATTAGATGAGATGATCTCTAAGGGCCTTTCCAGAATGTATTCAACCCTGCTCTCTTTCCCTGGTGTCTCTCTCTCCCTCTCTCTCTCTCTCTCCCTCTCTCTCTCTCTCTCCTCATTGGATTTAAATCTTTCCTTTGAATTCCATCCTCAACTAACACAGAATGAAGCTCTCACCTCTTCGTGAAGGCCTTTGTTTAATGAATGACCTGCAGCTGCGGGATGTGTCTTGAATGCCAAATGACCACAGCTGCACACCTCTGGAATGCAGAATGGTCTGAACAGTGCCCAGACAGCCCACAGCTGCATACTGCTAGACACTGAAGCAGCCTTCCACCTCCAGAATACCAAATACACCTTTAATAATGAGAAATGGAAGGAACAAGATAGCAGCCTTCTTGCAAAAGAAGAAAAAAGAAGTATGTGATTGGGTTTTCTATTATGAGATGTCCTGGATAATGCAAAGTCAGACTCAGGGAAATTTCCCTGAGAAGTCCCTTGAGCAACCTCTCACCCTCCCATCAACATCTAAACAATTCAGGATCCATGGACAGAACTTTGCTTTCCATAGTTCTGTCTTGTCAGGATTCTCCCAGAAGAAGACACAGAAACTTTATTTCCAAATTCATTTTCTCAGTGCATTAATTTAGATTTACAAAGCTCTGTAATCCCTTTAGACAGCAACAGCAGCTACAAAGTCTTATTCTAGGAACCCAATTCCCTGGTGAATGGGGCTGAGCCCTCTGGAGAAGTTAGCTGCAAAGGGGAAAAAAAGAAAAAAAAACTTGTAAAGACATTTGCATCCATTGCACAGGGTAGCCAGGGATTTTAATGAAAACCTTTGACTCTTTCACTATCTCTCTCTCTGTTTCTGTTTCTTTCATGTCCTTTTTTCTAGTACCAATACACTGTGTGCTAATTTCTCTTTCTTATTAAATTCAACACAGTTTCTTTTAAAAGGAGGATTTGGTTGCTGAGTATTAAAACTCTAGGGCAATACATCTCCAAAATCTCTAAGACTGTAAGGAGATAAGAGGCTGAACCCCTCGATATTTCCCCCTCAGTGTGTCTTTGGAAGTTGCAGGTGCGTGTATAATACCCATAAGCCAGGGTAATCTGCCCACCTCATTCCCTCCACCTTGTCTAACACACACAGAGATATTTAGCATTAATATTCCATGCACTAAGGCAAACGAGGGCCCAGGAGGCTGCTGACTCAATCAGAGCTTGTTTTACTTACTGCGCAATACTGAGAAAGGGCCATAAACTGGAGCACGATAGATCTGTAATGCTTGTTTCAATATGCTGTCCCTGCTTGCCTTGTTCCTGATGAACTTTCATATCCAGCCAACAAAATATAACAAACATATTAACGATGTGTGGTAAATCGCCACTAGAGAGACTGGGGCCTGATGATGGAAGCATTTGTGGATAAACATGATTTCCTGGCTGCTCGATACCACTCAGGAGGGCCATGAGGACGCCATGCCCTGGGAAGTCAATACTGGCTGAGGAAGACAGGGACAACGTCTGATTGGATCTAACAAAGAAGCATCCAGTCAGGATGGACACTGTGCCATATGAGGGGTCAGTTAGGGTTTGCCCTTGATCTAGCCTTATGTAGGTGATGACAAATCCTGAACTGGGCCCATATGGCCCTGTTTTCTTTTGCTGATGGAAATAGCAAGGTATGCTTTGTAGGAAATGATCATAGGTTCATGGCCATATTGCTGGAAGGGAATACTGAAGCTAACAAGTCCAATACCACTTTTTACAGATGAGGAAACCAAGGCCCAGGGAGATGAAGTAATTTGCCCATGGTCACCTAGGTAGAATCAAAAATGGGATTTTAATCCAGTTCCTTTAAATCCAGAGTCAGTGTATGCTTTCTACTATATCACATTGTCTCCTCTACATTAGATCCACTACAGAATGTGTTGCCTCAAAAGTGTGAAAGATCTATAAACACGTGTGCAAGCAATATTTTGAAAGATCCATTCTTTAATTGCTCTGGTTATTCTCTCCAGTGCCACATATCATAGCTTCTCCATATTTCACGAATCATTATTTTTGGTGGGGGATGGGGAAGTAATTCTGATGGACATATTCCTGGTCATGAGACCCTTTGCACTTAACTAGACCAGTTCTTGATTAACAGACACATGATTTGTCACTGGGCCTACAACATGGGCTCTATGTATTGCTTTAAAGAACACATTTTTCATGCTGCTGGAATAGCCTTTAAAAATCCAGGGTCACTTCGTTACTGTGATAAGTTATCAAAGAACAACTTTAGTAAATGATTTCCAGGATTTCCTCAGAACACACAAACAAATACATACATACATACATATTTATATTTACAATAACACATGTGTATATTATAAATATATGTATTTGCATAAACATTGCTGGTACTCTCTAATGCCTGCTTCTTTAAGGAGTACTGGCTTTTGAATATAACACATGGAGAAGAGTGTGTAGAGGTGAGAAACATTCTGCCTAATTGCAAAAAGGAAAGGACCATACAAGTGTCTATGCACATTTATATGTAGGGAGTAGGAGTAGAAAACAGAAATGAGGAAGAATAGGAAGAGTAGGGGGAGGAATATAGATAGATAGATAGATAGATAGATAGATAGATAGATAGATAGATAGAGATAGTTGTACATAGTTTTAAGGTTCACAACCTAAATAAAATCAGCATTAGTTAGTGATTCTTAATATATAAAAATATAAAATCTTGTACATACCAAAGAACATTGGATCATTATTTAGAATAAAGCTGTGTCACCTCCACATGAGATAATTCATTAAAAAGTGTTATAAATGCATTAGCTTTTATGACCTAATTATACTGACCTCTTCAATTAACAGTTAGTTTAACTTACCTATATTGTCAATAGCTTAAATTTGTATTTTATTTGTAGTATTTGGATCTAATTCATCAGGGGGTAGGGAATAGGGTAACATAGGCCCACTATGGAAAAGATTATCTATGTGCCTTGAATGGGGAATTACACGAAAAAAAATGGAGATCTATTTTGAATGAACCAAAAGGAAGTATAAGACTTGGAATCTTGAGAATGGATTGAAAGAAAACACATCTTGAGGATCAAATATCATGAGGAAAGTAGGGAATATTATTTCTTAAGATTACATAGGTAAAAGTTTGTTGGGTGACTAATTCTGAGTCAAGGAGAGTGTCCTTTTATGACAAACCTATTTATTTGGATCTTTGGCAACATAGAACTTATGATGTTAAATGGAAGTGGTTTAGTTTCTGTTTCTTGAGATATTCAAGAACAAAATAGATAATCATCTATCTTCTTAGCTATTCATCCCCGTGGAGAAACAGGGCAGGAGAAGATGATTTTCCAGGGTCACTTCTAATAGTTGAGTTCTAGATTCCTAAGAGAGGATGGCACATATTAAGTCTCAGGTAGAGTAAGGACATCTGGCTGATGAGTCCGTGCCATGTTGCAAGGTTATAGAGCACACAGCAAATCTGCGTTGGTGAACCATTGAGAAGGAACTGGAGTAAGTCACAAAGTATTTTGCATGCTCTGGTGATTTTCTGACTGTCCTAATCCCTCTGTTCATTAACTGATGAAGCAGAGGCTCAGACCTGGGTTTGCTACAGTACCACCAGTGACCTGGATGCAGCTTTGCCTCTCAGTTCTCTACCCTTCACTACTGTTCTGCTCAGCCTGTTATTAGCTCAGTCTGTGATTAATACAGGGGCCTTGAGGTTGGCACAATCGCAGGATAAGACTATAATTTTAGGACTCTTTGTAGTCCACAGGGTGGACAAATAAACTATGGGTCCATTTCTTCCTTTACATGTCCTGTGTCTTAATTGATTTAATATCTAAAACATGTGCTGTGAGTTGAGCCAGTGCAACGGAGTATAATGTGGAATCTGAGTCTGAATATGATACTTCATTCAGCCCTATTTACTTTGAAGACAGACATTTTTAATCTCTCTTGATTTTTCCTTTCCTCCCTCACGCCCAATTCACACACACACACACACACACACACACACACACACACACCTTTGTACTCTTTTCTAGTAGTATAGTCACTACAGATTACAAACAATATTTTTATAAGCAATTTTTGTGGGGTTGTCCTTTTAAATAAAAAAAAAAATCTTTCCCCCTCCCACATCCCTAAACTAGGGGAATGGAGGCTAATACATGTGTTTGGTTGTTAGTCACTTGAAAGTAAGCACCACGTTTGGAATCCTTGACGTCAAATGTATTACTGTGTGAAAACTAGTCTCCCTAAATTTGTAGAAACTCATTGCCATGTTGTCTGCAAGGTCAATTACTTCATCAGGAAGGCCATCTGCTAACTCACAGAGGGGTGAAGAACTTCATCAGCTCCCTCAGTCAAGGGAACACTCACACTGCTGAAATCATAGTTCCTGGAAGCACCAAAATAGATATTATTCTTATGATCTTATTCTTATTGTTGTCAAAAAGCCACTGCTTTCTGCTTCTATTCTAACCTAAGTAGAAAACAGTAGGCTTCGACTCAGAAACAATATCCCAGGGAACAGAAGGTAGTTCAAGGGGTATAACATAAAAAAAAAAAACTAGCACTGTAAGTTTGGATACCTTGAATCTTAGTTCAGACTATCATTTTCTATAGGTAGGTTCTTTCATTTCTCAGTGTCTCAGTTTCCTCACTTGTTGAAAGAGGACAATAAATTGATAATCTCTAAGATAATTTTCCCCTCCAATATCAGGACAGATTTTTAGGTTCTAACTTCTATTTGATAAATTAGCTTCTAATTCATCAAGGTAGGTCCTTGAAGTTTAGGAATGAAACAATGGATTGTTAGGTAGGGGTGATAGAAGTGATGAGATTGGTGGATCACGAAGCAAGATCGCCAACAAAAAGAGATCTGTTTTGTGAAGCCAATGTACAATTAATTTAGCACAGGGAGTGGAGGTTGGTGTGATGTGGAGATTTTATGGTGTGCAGGTAAATGTTCCTCTGGAAAACTGCCTCTTTGGGGAAAAATGCATGCATGACATGCTTTTAAGTTAATTCTGCATTGTTTATGTATTTGCCATTACTTTCTTAAGTCTAGACAATCAACAAAACAATAAATCAATCCCTGATTTGTAGCAATTTCTGAGGTATAAATGTTCACACTGAAAACTTGACAATTAATCTCTAATGTACTCCTGTGTGGGGTATTAAATAGGAAGAATATATACTGAAATGGGGATTGTGATGAAGTGAATGGAAACCTTTGCCTGTCCTTTGTATTCACCTCTGCAGCTCCTAACCTCAGTGATTTTATTTTAGGCCTGGGATCGGTGATAGGAGACCTTTTTCTTCACTTCACAAATGGAGTTGATTCTGCATTGCCATTTATTCTCATAAATAACAGGGAAGGAAGGGTGTATCAGTCTTCTGTTAAAAAAAACAGTAAGGGGTCTTGGACAGATAAGGATTTGGAGTAGCACTCCCCTACAAGTGATCACTGACAATAGAATCATAGCATCAGAGACCTCAAATTCAAAGGGACCTTAAAGGTCATCTAGTCTAATTTTCTCATTTATTGAAAAAGGAATCTGAGAATTAGAATGGTTCCTAGGAAGTAAGCAGCAGAGGCAAGATTCTAACTCAAATCCTCCACCTACAAATCCAGCTTTCTTTCCCCCATATTACACACATAACATAGTTTCATTTCTATAGCATTTTTTAAAGATTTAAATCACATTGGACTTCCTTATAACCATGATACTTATTGCAAGTAATATTATCCCATTTTTCAGAAAATGAAGTAAAACTGCATGCTTCTAGTAGGTGGCAAGAATTTGAACACAAGTTGGCTGACACAAAGTATGGTTCTTATTTCCACACCATTATATTGCCTTGATCTCTAAAAAGGTACCCCTGGGACTGCAGCTTCTCTTTTGATGTTACAAAAAGAGCTTGACACCACTGGGCCTCTGAGCTGGAAACTCACCTCCAAGTGTCCCTTAACTATGCTCAAAGCAGCTGCCACAGAGATTTCATGCTGAAGTCAACACGGAAGCAAAGCCACAGCTGTCCCAAGCATGGCAGTTTCCACTCTGACCTTCTGACATTCCCAATGTAGGCCTCCACTGAATTGGTGGGTTGATCTTGTTCTCAACTAATTTTCCTCTAATATTGCACAGAAGTTGACTTCAGCCTTTCCAGCTATTCACCACCACTACTGATATTTACATGATGCTTTCTTAGTCACCTGGCCTTTACCTCCATACCAAGGAAACCTTCCTTTCAAATTAAAGGGGGATTTAATTCTCACATGCTTGTCTTTGTTTACTTCAGAAGGGATGTCATTTCCATCTGATCAGCAGAGATTCTATGGCTGCAAGATGGCACACAGAGTACAATGTTAGTTGTTAATGTGATAATGACTTAATGCGTCAGTGCCCTAATTAACTGATGAGCCAATGCAACAGTTGCATTGGTGTTGGAATGTACAAATATTGGACTTTTCAGACCTTGATGCAAAGGATCAAATGGGATTAAGATGTGGTTTAAAGTGACCCAATTTCCTCTTTTTCAGTGTCAGCTTATTCAAAGACTGAGCTGGAAGAGACTTCAGAGGTCATCTAATTCAACTTGAACCTCAGCAAGAATCTGCTTTCGAATATCTCTAATAAATGTCTATCTAGTCACTCTGAAAACTTCCAGTGACTGAGTATTCACTACTTCCTGGGGCAACTCATTTCACTTTTGGACTTCTGTAATTGCTAGTATTATTTTTTCTTTACTTTAAGCCAAAATCAATTTCTCTGTACCTTCTGTCTATTGCTTCTAGTTTACGGAAAATTCTGTTTAATCTCTCTTGCCCTGGACAGTCCCTAAACTACTTAAAGATAAAGATCTTGCTTTGCCCCTAAAAGGTTTTCTCTTTTCTAGCTAAAATATTGCCAGTTCTCTTAGTTGATCCTATATGGCCTCATACCTAGTCCTCTTATCATTCTGGTCTCCTTTCTCTAGGTGTGTTCCAGTTAATTAATATCTTTCCTGAAATGAGGTACTCAGAACTGAACACAATACCCCAAATCTAGTCTAACCAGAGAAGAGTACAGAACTATCATTTTGTAATGCTATGTTTCTGATAATATAGTAAAATTTCCCCATATTTTCCATCCATTTCTCACTGCTTTTTTTGGTCTGATCATTCAACAAACTTTCAATTCACAAAATTTTATTGTGGTCTAGCCTATATTTCTTCATCTGAATGTACA